>NC_092233.1:57589359-57616859 GCF_036320965.1 Panulirus ornatus
TGCAGCCTTCCACCACCTCGCACCGATGCGACCTTCCACCACCCCGCACCGATGCGACCTTCCACCACCCTCGCACCGATGCGACCTCAGAAAGCCAAAATGAGTGGATTCAATTTCTAGAACGAAATGGTTGTTGCATCGGGCGGTGGTGCAACAGCAGCAGCTGGTGTTGGTGGTGGTGGGGAGCAGCTGTGATGTAGGTTCCAAGCTGTTGGTGGGAGCAGCTGTAGTGTAGGTTCCACACTGTTGGTGGGAGCAGCTGTAGTGTAGGTTCCACACTGTTGTTGTGGGTGGGAGCAGCTCTAATGCACCTAGGTTCCATGGCTGAGGCGCTCTTCTCCCTCTGGCTTGGTTAGGAACGTTGTATTTGCAAATCGTATTAAACGTTTGTTGAACCCAGCTCACGCATTTAATTTCATTTTCAGCGTATCAATGTGTTCGTTGCACATTCATCTGGCAATTCTAATCTCTCTAATCTCTCAATCTTATAGACAGATATTACTCATGTAAACTATCAGGCGAATATAAACAATGTATATGATGAAGAGATGTTCGTGCCATCGGGCAGTGGGAGATAATGTACATTATCTCTTGGGCGTGGGGTTAATTCCCACTGACCTTCGGAGATAGGTCATATCTCTTCCACAATGTGGATCATTCAAACGTTTGACTGAGAAGATAATGCGTCACTCAGACTCGTGCCATGAGAGAGATCATGGCATCTGGCACTACCATGAGACATTTCATGGCACCTAATTTCAGTGACATCATTGAACAGTGTGCACAACAAGCAAGTCGTCTGCAACAGCAAGAACATTAAGTGACAGAGTGTCATGGACAACAAACACACACAACGAAAGAGAATCACTTTATAAAGTTAACGATCACTCCAGGAACACAGTGTAACCAACACACGTGTGTGTGTGTGTGTGTGTGTGTGTGTGTGTGTGTGTGTTTGTGTGTGTGTGTGTGTGTGTGTGTGTGTGTGTGTGTGTGTGTGTGTGTGTGATCAAAATAACCTAATTCGACAATGCTGGTGAGGCCACATTGTGCTACATGTCCATCAGCGAGGCATATATATATATATATATATATATATATATATATATATATATATATATATATATATATATATATATATATATATATATATATATATATTGGAAAGGATCACAATTTTGCGCGTGATCAAGATATTCCTATGAGTCCACGGGGAAAATGAAACACGAAAAGTTCCCAAGTGCAGTTTCGTGTAATAATCACATCATCAGGGGAGACACAAGAGAGAAATATAAGTCAGTTAATATACATCGATGAGACGAAGCTAGGACGCCATATGATAGAGTTGATAGAGATGCTCTGTGGAAGGTATTAAGAATATATGGTGTGGGAGGCAAGTTGTTAGAAGCAGTGAAAAGTTTTTATCGAGGATGTAAGGCATGTGTACGTGTAGGAAGAGAGGAAAGTGATTGGTTCTCAGTGAATGTAGGTTTGCGGCAGGGGTGTGTGATGTCTCCATGGTTGTTTAATTTGTTTATGGATGGGGTTGTTAGGGAGGTAAATGCAAGAGTCATGTGTGGAAATAAAAAGAGCGTGGTTGAGAGAGCAGAAGAGGGTGTTTTGAAATGGTTTGGGCACATGGAGAGAATGAGTGAGGAAAGATTGACCAAGAGGATATATGTGTCGGAGGTGGAGGGAACGAGGAGAAGTGGGAGACCAAATTGGAGGTGGAAAGATGGAGTGAAAAAGATTTTGTGTGATCGGGGCCTGAACATGCAGGAGGGTGAAAGGAGGGCAAGGAATAGAGTGAATTGGAGCGATGTGGTATACCGGGGTTGACGTGCTGTCAGTGGATTGAATCAAGGCATGTGAAGCGTCTGGGGTAAACCATGGAAAGCTGTGTAGGTATGTATATTTGCGTGTGTGGACGTGTATGTATATACATGTGTATGGGGGTGGGTTGGGCCATTTCTTTCGTCTGTTTCCTTACGCTACCTCGCAAACGCGGGAGACAGCGACAAAGCAAAAAAAAAAAAAAAAAAAAATATATATATATATATATATATATATATATATATATATATATATATATATATATATATATATATATACACACTGCAGACGTTCAGGAAAACAACATGTACAGGGGACATTGTAGAATGCTACGGGAACCAGAGGGGAAAAAAAGGGGCAGTATTTCTTAATTAGGAAGAGTGGCCTCTCTCTCTCTCTCTCTCTCTCTCTCTGAGACACAGCATCCAGCCTGGCGTCCAAGTAGGTAGGATGGGAGGGGGGGGGGGGGGGCGGGACGGGACGGGACAGGGAGGAGACACCTTCCCGTCACTTCCCAGGCCCACACGAAAGTTATATTTTTTGAACTCGGGTGTTCTTGTCCCTGGAACACCCGACGCTCGCGTTAGGAGGAAGGTAAGGGATGTGTCCTGGACCTGTTGTGCTGCCTAGGACTCAACGGCACCTGCCTGGCGTCCTTTCTAAGGATCCTAGTGGCTCTATGGGATGATAATCTCCTGCCTGGCGTCCTTCCTAAGGATCCTAGAGGCTCTCTGGGGTATTGTCCTGCCTGGCGTCCTTTCTGAGGACCCTAGTGGCTCTCTAGGATGATAGTGTCCTGTCTGGCGTCCTTCCTAGGGATCCTAGTGGCTCTATGGGATGATAATCTCCTGCCTGGCGTCCTTCCTAGGGATCCTAGTGGCTCTCTGGGGTATTGTCCTGCCTGGCGTCCTTTCTAAGGATCCTAGAGGCTCTCTGGGGTATTGTCCTGCCTGGCGTCCTTTCTAAGGATCCTAGAGGCTCTCTGGGGTATTGTCCTGCCTGGCGTCCTTTCTAAGGATCCTAGTGGCTCTCTGGGATGATAATCTCCTGCCTGGCGTCCTTTCTAGGGATCCTAGTGGCTCTCTGGGATGATATTGTCCTGCTTGGCGTCCTTCCTAAGGATCCTAGTGGCTCTCTGGGGTATTGTCCTGCCTGGCGTCCTTTCTAAGGATCCTAGTGGCTCTCTGGGATGATATTGTCCTGCCTGGCGTCCTTTCTAAGGATCCTAGAGGCTCTCTGGGATGATATTGTCCTGCCTGGCGTCCTTCCTAAGGCTCCTGGTGACCCTGTGGGACGTAAGGATTAAGGTGTCCTAATCTATGCCTGAGCTGCACTTTACACACTTGCATCTGCCTGGGGCCCATGAATAAGCTCCTGCAGTGTTTACCTCATAATTAATGTTCTTGTTTACTCTACTTAATCACCTTGAGTACCCATGGCATGACTTAAGTCAACCCCCCCTCCCCCGCGTGGATGTAGAATTACTTACACTTGTGAGCTGTACTTTTTTTTAAAAAGTAGGCTGTACCTTTGACGTGGCAGTGCCTGCAGTCAGCTGTAATCCAGTACAATATGTCGGGTAAAACATGACCCTGGTGGACCCTGACTGGTTCAACATGACCCTGGTGGACCATGACTGGTACAACATGACCCTGGTGGACCATGACTGGTACACCATGACCCTGTGCTCCAGGCTGAAGTGGCTGTAACACAGACTTCACTAGTTCTACCCCAAACTGTACTGGTTCTACCCTAAACTGTACTGGTTCTACCCCAAACTGTACTGGTTCTACCCTAAATGGCACTTTTTCTATCCCAAACTGTACTTTTCTACTCCGAACTGTCCTGGTTCTATCTTAAACAATATCTGTTCTACCCTAAACTGTACTGGTTCTACCCCAAACTGTACTGGTTCTACCCTAAATGGCACTTTTTCTACCCCAAACTGTACTTTTCTACTCCAAACTGTGGTGGTTCTATCTTAAACACTAGTGGTTCTATCCCAAACTGTACTGGTTCTATCCCAATCGGCACTGGTTCTACCCCAAAAACCGTACCGGTTCTACCCCCAGGTTGACCGGTTTTGTTCCCCAGATTCCAGTAACAAGGACACCCCACCACACCACACCACCACACCCTCCACCACACCTCCACACCACACCCCCACACTCCACCACACCACACCATACCCCCAAACTCCACCACACCACCACACCACACCCACACCCTCCACCACACCACCACACCACACCCCTACACTCCACCACACCACCACACCACACCCCCACACTCCACCACACCTCCGTGGGTGTCTCGTCCCTGAACACTGGGACACATGTTCGATCCTCGGCGTACCTCGGCGTTTAATAAGTTTTTCTTCATATTTTGTGAACACTTTTCCAGCGTTTCTTGGAACCAGGGTCAGCAACACACTTCATGTGTTGCAAGGTGTAAGTTTGACCCTTCTGAGATGCAGTACAAGAGTACTTTCTTTGTTCAGCAGTGGCGTCAAAGAACTGCTTGTGGACGGACGCACACAAAGTGAGTTCTCTCTGTTAAGAGAGGGAGGGAGGAGGGGGACAAAGTCATAATCAAATATCTCTGATGATGGTTATTCGTTCTTATTTCGTCTGTGTGTAAGGAGCTTTGTCCTCTGCCTTTCTTTGTTGGATAGATACTTCACCTCCCTTTGTTTGTGGGTGATGGAGAACGCCCTTACTACGTCTGTGAGTAGCTGTGTCCACAATGTTTTCCTTCTCATACAGCACCGGACCTTTCCCTTCGCTTGTGAGTCAGGTCAGTGGAAAAAACACCACAACACCCACGAGAGGAGAGGTGCGTTGTGTGCTGGCGTAGTCGTATGCTGGCGTAGCTGTACGCTGGCGTCCCAACCTCCCCTTTGTTTCCCAGTGTGTACGGCCCATCTTGTTCTCTGTACATGATGAGCCTTCCTCTGTTGGTTGGGGGGGCTTGGATCAGCAACTGGTGTCTCTTGTCAACACAAACAACTTTCTTTGTCGGTTGAGGAAGGGGGGAGGGGCGTGTGTGTGTGTGTGTGTGAGGTCAGAGAAGGGGGGGAAAGGAGGAGGAGAGGAAGGAGGAGGAGGAGGAGGAGGAGGAGGGAGAGGAAAAGAAGAAGGAGGTGGGTGTGTGTGAGTGTGTGTGACACAAGCAGATGTAAAGGGCTCCTACCCTCCTGGGTTGTGGGGTTACCACGTGCAGCATCGATCTATGTCCTGTGGTGTACACCTCTGCTGGCCTGCCTGCCTGCCTCCCTCCCTCCCTCTCCGCCTCTCTCTCTCTCTCTCTCTCTCTCTCTCTCTCTCTTGCTCTGACGCGGTGAACGCTACGTGCCAGGCCTTGCTAATGGTACAAATTTTCGTCCCAAGGTAGCTGGGTAACCCACTCTCTCTCTCTCTCTCTCTCTCTCTCTCTCTCTCTCTCTCTCTCTCTCTCTCTCTCTCTCTCTCTCTCTCTCTCTCCGCTACTACGGCACACCACACCACCCCCCTACCCCACCAACCTCCCTCAAGTTATATAAGACATCTTCGCTACTGCTCCCCACCTCAGCTCCGCTACCGTTACAAACTACGTTCTTAAACGGGGACACACACACACACACACACACCCTTCCCCCCATCCCCTCTTCTGTTTATCAACAGATGCGGCTCTGTTTGTCAACGGCCAGCCTTCTTTCTGTTGTCATATGGTGCGCTCCGTTTGCAGGAGGGAGGTGAGCTAACTTGTTTGTCTCCTAATGTGACCCTTCTTTCTTTGCTGCTAAGAGTATACGTCCTCGTTTGTCGTCTCTCCCGTTCATTTCTTTGTTTCTTTGCGGCGAGGCGAGGCGAGGCGAGGCGAGGTGGTGCTGTTGTCTTGTCCTTTCTCTGTTGGTTATGATCGCCAGGGTCTGTCCCCTGGCGAAATGATCGGTTCTCGTCATAGGCAATAATGGTTTCCAATCCTCTCTCTCTCTCTCTCTCTCTCTCTCTCTCTCTCTCTCTCTCTCTCTCTCTCTCTCTCTCTCTCTTCTGCAACTCCCCTCGACGACTTCCCCACAGAGGTAGTCCTGTGTGTGAGGGGACCTTGATGTAAATCGTGTTGCCAAAGGAAAAAAAAAGAATATATATATATATATATATATATATATATATATATATATATATATATATATATATATATATATATATATATATATATATGGTACTCTGCTTCCATTACGCACAACTCCGTCTAAAAATTAGTGTTGATTTCTCTTGATTACATCAACAGCAGCCTCCTCTCCGTGTAATCACCTTTTTTCCCTAATGATTACTCTCGCGCGGTAACGCAGGGGGCGGGCCAGGGGGTCAAGTAACTAACAACACAGAATTACGAGAATGAGTTGATATAATTGCCGTCGAAAAGGTATTGTCTTGTGGCGAGATGTGGGGCACGTCTGTCCTGCCCTGATGCTTTGTTGGGTTTTCTGATCATTGGGGTCGCTTATGGTTATGGTCTGATATGGGTATGGGGTGATATGGTATTGTATGGCTAGGGTGTGGTATGGTTATGGGGTGATTTGGTATTGTATGGCTATGGTGTGGTATGGTTATGGGGTGATATGGTATTGTATGGCTATGGTATGGTTATGGGTATGGGGTGATATGGTATTGTATGGCTAGGGTGTGGTATGGTTATGGTAGTGTATCGTATGGGTCTGGCGTGGCAATATCATGGTATGGTGTGGCAGGCCCAACGAACACCTATGACTAACACTATACATATATACATTCCCAGGGATAGCACTGCAGTAACCAGTCCACCATATGAATAAGCAATGTTCGGGAGACATCCATTTATCACACGTATCAACCATTTGCAGAATAAAAAGCTGTAATTGAATTAGATCTCTACGAGTAAATTATCCCCCCTTCCCTCCTCCCTCACTATTCAGCTGCCCTCACAAAACCCCCCCCAGGCGCAACCCACGCATCACTCCTGCTGGCCATATCTACTTGCAAACTTCAGTTCTTGCGCTCAGTGAGGAGGTGCAGTTCTCCATGTGTGGGTGGCGGAGAAGAAGGAGGAGCTTGATCTCCTGACATGGGTCAGGGAAGCTATACACTTCCTGCAGCCTGATGCAGACAGGGAAACAGGAGTTGGGGAAGTCTGGACGAACACTGCAAATGCTGGAACTCTGTGTCTCACTGTGCACACCCAAATATATATATATATATATATATATATATATATATATATATATATATATATATACATATATATATATGCATTGGAAAGGAACACAATTTTGGGCGTGATCAAGATATTCCTATGAGTCTTGGATAATCGCATGTTTATCAAATGGCGTCCTAGCTTCGTCTCTTCGTTTTATATCAACTGACTGTTATATTTCTCTCTTGTGTCTCCCCTGATGATGTGATTATTACACGAAAGTGCACTTGGGAACTTTTCGTGTTTCATTTTCCCCGTGGACTCATAGGAATATCTTGATCACGCGCAAAATTGTGATCCTTTCCAGTATATATATATATATATATATATATATATATATATATATATATATATATATATATATATATATATATTCCATGGCATGATCGTCTCTTGACCTAACCGCTCCCTTCCCCCGTGACCTATTTCATGACCTGACCGTCTCATGACCTGACCATCCCATGACCTATTCCATGACCCGGCCATCCCATGACCTATTCCATGACCTGATCGTCCCATGACCCGACCGTCCCATGACCCGGGCTGCCTCTCCGAGGGAAGATGCCCGCGTGAAGCGCGGAACCATCTGTGAGAGACGGAACAGCTGGTCCTTAATAATTCCCAGGGTGTCGTTCACACGTGTGGCAGCCAACACTGGCAAGAATCATTGCCCTCTCCTCTCGTTGGCACCTGGCACTGTCGGGTGTGGCACTGCTCTTATGTGGCACTGCTCTTATGTGGCACTGTCGGGTGTGGCACTGTTCTGATGTGGCACTGTCGGGTGTGGCACTGCTCTTATGTGGCACTGCTGGATGTGACTTTGTTTTTGTGGCATTGCTCTTATGTGGCACTGCTGAGCGTGGCTCTGTCTTTTGTGGCACTGCTCTGAGTGGCACTGCTGGGTATGGCTCTGCTTTATGTGGCACTGCTGGGACCTCAAGCCAGCAGGAGGGTCTGCACCTTAGGCCAGCCCCTGGCCCCATGGATAACCCCGCAGCCCCGTGAGGAGCCCCTAGCTCCATGGATAGCCCCGTAAGGAGCCCCTAACCCCATGGGTAGTCCCGTAGCCCCCGTGGGTTGCTCGTACTCCCCATGGGTAGCAGGGGAACAAAGGATGCTACCCTGGGGCAGCTAGGATCCTTAAACACTGTCTTGAGTCTTGATGTTCGTGCAATTTATTGATGACCTCCAGTTCCTCAGTGTGTGTGTGTGTGTGTGTGTGTGTGTGTGTGTGGAATCTGCCATTAATCAGTGCCCTGTCTATCACCAACTTGTGCCCTGTCTATCATCAATCTGTCATCTCTCTGTCATCAACCTGTGTCGTCTCTGTCATCAACTTCTGTCTTCTCTGTCATCAACTTCTGTCCTTAACTTGTATCCTCTCTGTCATCAACCTGTGTCCTCTCTGTCATCAGCTTCTGTCCTCTCTGTCATCAGCTTCTGTCCTCTCTGTCATCAGCTTCTGTCCTCTCTGTCATCAGCTTCTGTCCTCTCTCTGTCCGCACCTCGCGTCCACAATATCCTGCTGGAAGACGTGCATTGCAGCAATATCAGTGGCGTCCTCGGGGCGCAGGGAAATCGCTTGTAATCTCTGCATTAATGGCAGAATCTGAGGACATTAGAGTGAGCAACTTTGAGCTTGACTGTCACACTTAAAGATCGAGATGTGTGCGATAGACGTGGCCCTCCTCCCATCTTGCCTCCTCCTCCTCCTCCTCCGCCTCCCTCCACTTCAGAAAACAATATCGCTTTTATGTGTAAGTCTGCAAATAGCGGGTTTCTACGTATAAACTTTATTTACGGTATTGGAAAGAGCTTCGGTGCAGGTGGCTCTCTAGGTCTGTGGTGTGGCCACCACGTCTTCCTTCCCTGCCAGCAGGTCTGCTGCTGTGGTGGCCACCACGTCTTCCTTCCCTGCCAGCAGGTCTGCTGCTGTGGTGGCCACCGCGTCTTCCTTCCCTGCCAGCAGGTCTGCTGCTGTGGTGGCCACCACGTCTTCCTTCCTTGCCAGCAGGTCTGCTGCTGTGGTGGCCACCACGTCCTCCTTCCCCGCCAGCAGGTCTGCTGCTGTGGTGGCCACCACGTCTTCCTTCCCTGCCAGCAGGTCTGCTGCTGTGGTGGCCACCACGTCCTCCTTCCCTGCCAGCAGGTCTGCTGCTGTGGTGGCCACCACGTCTTCCTTCCCTGCCAGCAGGTCTGCTGCTGTGGTGGCCACCACGTCCTCCTTCCCTGCCATACCAGCAGGTCTGCTGCTGCTAATGCTGTACTAAAACTTCCCACCTCACACGAAGATCATGGAGGATAGGCATTGACTAAAGCGTAGGTAATTCGGTCCCCCCCCCTCTCTACGGCAGACAACGGATGAGCTAATGTGACAGATAAATAATACTCGTGATTGAGTAACGGTTGGCGGAGGTGAATGGCAAGTGGCGCATTAGCAGTCCAATCAGGTGGAGTCCAGCCAGTTTCTTCCCCTGGGGGAAGCCACCACACACACAAAGACGGTATTGTGAGTCAGGCTCTGCCTACCGATATATATATATGTATATATTCCCCGTGGCCTCTCACTCCCTCCCCACAACAAAGCCACCGGAACACTCTCCATGATGAGAACCATTGACTGATTTCGATATTTTCTGGGTCCTTTTCTTTGTATGTGAGATATTGCTATACGTGAGAGACGGCTATTAAAGGAAAGCAGTGGAAGCTCCAGGGCGCATCCGGCGTTCCTAAGGAGAGGTGGACGTTAGGTGTGGGGGACTATACCATTCACAACAATCTTCTAGAGAAGGAGGGAGGCCCAGCCATTAGAAGAGGAGGCCCTTCTCATAATCACGACCGTCTAGAGAGAGAGGGGAATGCGACCTTTTCAACCACAACCACCCAGTCGGACATGGGTGTAGACAAGGCACAGGGCCCAACAACCAACCTGATATGGTTACATGCAAGTCAAATCGTCGCTCCACGCCCTCCCCCCTCAACCACATGAACCAACCAGGCAGAGGCGAAGGCTAAGTACATAGCAGCCCCCATCCCCAGCCCCACATCGACCAAACCAACCAACATGCCTTGGTTTAGAGGCTGGTTACGTTTGACCAAGCAGCGACGAGCCAGTGAGGTATGGAGAACAGTTGCTGAGGGTCTTTGACACACTTGAACATTAAGGGCTCAACGGAGAGGGAGGGAGGGGGGACTTGATTGTGCTGTCCCTTAGGACTACCCCAGTATCTGACCACACCAAGACCACCCGAAGACCCAGGAAACACGAGGTTGGCTCAGCAACAGGACCATCCAGGCCTCCACAGACCACCACCAGGACTCTGGTCTGGGGGGTCATAAAATCAGCCCTACACCACTCCCACGGACCATCCCAGCCTGGCAGAGACCTCACGGTACGTAGGTGGGTTTAACACACCCAGCCCTAGACTACTCCCTGGGACCATCCCAGCCCGACAGAGACCCTAGAGGACGTGGTGGAGTATAACATCCCATCCCCGGAGAATCCCAGGGAACGTGGCTGGGTCAACCCAACACCCGGGGGGCGCAGGGCTCCCCACGCCAGCGAATGAGGTTGGCGACGCACTGATTAGTGAGGTCTTTGTGTGCAGGAGGATTTGCTGTAATTATGGCTTTCTTCTCGACAGAATCTTGACGCAGACGTGGAACTGATTAACTAGCCACGATGAGTCCGGGAACTGACAAAGGGCTTAATCTCACGGCGGCAGAAGTGGAGGCAAGCTCCCTGCCTGCCGGATCCGGAATATTAACTCCCTCGCCAGCCACACAGGCAATGTCCTCGTCCAGCCACACAAGCAGTGTCCTCGTCCAGCCACACAAGCAGTGTCCTCGTCCAGCCACACAAGCAGTGTCCTCGTCCAGCCACACAAGCAGTGTCCTCGTCCAGCCACACAAGCAGTGTCCTCGTCCTCTACCAGCCACACAAGCAATGTCCTCGTCCTCTACCAGCCACACAAGCAATGTCCTCGTCCTCTACCAGCCACACAAGCAGTGTCCTCGTCCTCGTCCAGCCACACAAGCAGTGTCCTCGTCCTCGTCCAGCCACACAAGCAGTGTCCTCGTCCTCTACCAGCCACACAGGCAATGTCCTCGTAATCTACCAGCCACACAAGCAATGTCCTCGTCCTCTACCAGCCACACAAGCAGTGTCCTCGTAATCTACCAGCCACACAAGCAATGTCCTCTACCAGCCACAAGCAGTGTCCTCCCCACTCGGTTGGAAAACTCTTTTCATAACTTTATGTATATATATATATATATATATATATATATATATATATATATATATATATATATATATATATATATATATATATATATATAAATATATATATATATATTTGATTTTAGAGCTGTCAGAGGGAGTTAACAATCGTTTATTCTCTCTCTCTCTCTCTCTCCCTCTCTCTCTCTCTCTCTCTCTCTCTCTCTGAGTGTTACCCACGTAGTAAACAGACCCGGTATAACGCACCCAGAAGCACACCCCCTTCCCCCACTGGAAAACTGACGGGGTCAATATATCACGCAGCATTCACCCCCGCGCGTGGTTGGTCGAACCGTGGGGCCCCCACAGCAGCCACCCCCACCCCGCAGCGAACCCCAGGATAAACCCGACCAGAGAGAGAGAGAGAGAGAGAGAGAGAGAGAGAGAGAGAGAGAGAGAGAGAGAGAGAGAGAGAGAGAGAGAGAGAATCTCTTCCTCTTCGGGAAATCTGGAAATGGATTTGCTCATCCCGACTGGACAGGATCTCGGGGGGAGCGAATACCCACCCACACCTCCCTTCCTTGGGCGTTTGGGTCAGTCCTGAGAGGGGGTGAGAAAGATGTGCCCGGGGATGGCGACCGGCGACCCACCCACACCAGACCCAGACCCAGACTTGACCCTACCACCCTCCCACACCCACCCACACACCCACACACGAATACACACACACACACACACACACACACCTCAGAGGACGACAAAACGGTGTCTGGGGCTGGTTCGCGTTCACTGATGGCGGGAGAGAGAGAGAGAGAGAGAGAGAGAGAGAGAGAGAGAGAGAGAGAGAGAGAGAGAGAGAGAGAGAGAGAGAGAGAGAGTGGGACACGGCCTTGCGCCTCCTTTCGTGTCGCCTTCGCCGAATTATTAACTCTTCTTTATTTTCTTTTTTTCTTTTCCCCAATGCATTATTCTTTTTTTTTGAAGGATCGTGAGCGACGTAGAGACGTTCAATAAAGCGGATCACGGGAGCCAGAACGACTGGATCTTTAAGGGGGACGACGACGAGTGGCGAAGACGTAGGGGCGTTTCAAATGAGGAAAAGCCTTTTAAAAAAAAATTGGTACCGTATTTCAAGACAGTTTAACGACACGATTGAAGGACCTTAAAGGATATATATTTTAGGGCAGTTTAACGACGCAGTTTAAGAGAGTTTCGGGAAGTACTTTAAAGCAGGGGGGGAGAGGTCTGCCAAGAGAGCTAAAGTGAATCTACGCACGCAGTTTATGGCCATTTTAAGTTGCCAATTTAAGGAGCAGACGTAAAGGGATATGGGGCGATGGGGGCTGGACGCGAGACGTGTGTTTTCACAGAACAAGGAACTATGATCATTTCTGTGGCCATTTAAGCCGCCACAGAAGGGCAGAAAGGGCTTGGAGAGGGGTGTGAGGCAAGGTTGTATACTCTCTCCACGTTTTAGTGTATGGTTAGGGGAGAGGTCCATGGACTTGTTCGTTGGATCTGTGGCTGCACCCGTGTCTCGCCAAACCCCTTTGATGGGGGTCGAGTTAGGCCAGGGAGGGAGGTGATCCAGTGGATGGGAAGGGGAAGAGGAGGACCCACCAACCCCAGGAGTGAAAGGGACACACACACACACACACACACACACACACACACACACACACACACACACACACACACACACATACACACATACAGTGACAGAAATGGCTCTGGCTACACACACACACACACACACACACACACACACACACACAGTGACAGGAATAGCTCTGGCTACACACACACACACACACACACACACACACACACACACACACACACACACACACACACAGTGACAGGAATAGCTCTGGCTACACACACACACACACACACACACACACACACACACACACACACACACACACACATACAATGACAGGAATGGCTCTGGCGACGTGTGCCGCCGTGTTGCAAAACGAACCCCCCCCCCCCACCAATAATAGCCTCTGAGCCAACTACCTCTCACGGAACGATGCCATTAGATCATTAGATCTCCTCTCTGTGCCGCCTGCCAGTGGTGTGTGTGTGTGTCTGTAGGTGGACAACCCACTGTGAAGGGGTCGGGACCTCTGGTGATGGCTTCCCGAGTCGTTGAGAGAGAGAGAGAGAGAGAGAGAGAGAGAGAGAGAGAGAGAGAGAGAGAGAGAGAGAGAGAGAGAGAGAGAGAGAGAGAGAACCACTAGTCGACGTGGGCCTCTTGCGAAATGGCAGGGGAAGACCATGGACCCATCGCTCACCAACATCATTGGCGTGAATGAGAAAGCCACATCCCATCTCTAGTTTTCTAAGCCTTTTAGGATGGGTCATGCTGACAACTTTCTTCAAGCCATTTTCATGGGCCTTTTTTTTTCAACAGCCCTTGTAGTTTATCCCTTTTTTTCAACCAGGCCTTTTTGGTCTTTATGTCACGTCTTTTAGCCAGTGCTTCATTTCAGGCTTTTTTTTTTTGTCAAAGGCCTTTTTCATGCATTTAGCCAAGCCTTTAGGCAAGCCTTTTGAAAGGCTTTTTATGAAACTTTTTAATCAAGCCGTTCAACAGGCCTTTTTAAGTGTTTAGTCAAGCCTTTTGAAATGCCTTGCTTCGAGCATTTTTTTTCAGTCTGACCTTATGACACGATTTCCTTCGAGCCTTTTTTTAAAGTCTGGCCTTTTGACAGGATTTCCTTCGAGCCTTTTTTTAAGTCTGGCCTTTTTACAGGATTTCCTTCGAGCCTTCTTTTAAGTCTCGCCTTTTGACAGGATTTCCTTTGAGCCTTTTTTCATGTCTGGCCTTTTGACAGGATTTCCTTCGAGCCTTTCAACCAGGCCTTTATGTAAGCCCTTTTTCCCCCTCAACTTCCTTTCACTTAATAGAATACTTTGACCAATTTCTATTTCAAAACGTTGCCTCCCCTGCGGTGTTTTTGCCTAGGTTTCCAAGTTTTCCCCATCCCCCTTTTTTTTTCCATATGGCTTCCGCTCAAAGAGACTCATTCAAAAGACATTTCCCCCCCCCCCCCCCCCCCATCGTGGAACATCGACTTTAGCTCCGCGGAATAACATAGGACCGTTAATTAAGCCGACTGATCCAAAGGGACGTCTCTGTTCCCTTCTGGCGATAGCCACTCCATCTGCTCTCTGCAGGGAGAGGCGTGTGTGTGTGTGTGTGTGTGTGTGTGTGTGTGTGTGTGTGTGTGTGTGTGTGTGTGTGTGTGTGTGTGCCTGTAGATGTATTACTGTATCTGTATGCGCCACAAGGAAGCGTCTGTGTTCATTCGTAGCAGCTTCTCCATGCCTACATCTTAATCCTTGGGTTAAACATACCAGCATTCGTCACTTCATGTTTACGTGTGTGTGTGTGTGTGTGTGTGTGTGTGTGTGTGTGTGTGTGTGTGTGTGTGTAAGTGTGTGTGTGTGTGTGCCTCTCGTATGTATACCTATTAACGCCCCTTCTCTTCATTGTCTACACACCTGCTCAGTCATCCTCCACCGTAATGTTCAAGACGTGTCGTCTGCATGTGAGCTTAAACCCATCAGAATGAACCATGGATTTCAGGGTTCAAGACTTCACGAGCGGCCATTGCATCTTTCGTTTCAATCCATGATCTCGAGAGGGCGATGCTTTGTGCCCCGATAGCTTTACAGCTGTGGCTAGGCGAGGGGCACGTCGTGCCCCCGATAGCTTTACAGCTGTGGCTAGGCGAGGGGTACGTCGTGCCCCCGATAGCTTTATAGCTGTGGTGAGGCGAGGGGTACGTCGTGCCCCCGATAGCTTTACAGCTGTAGCGAGGCGAGGGGTACGTCGTGCTCCCGATAGCTTTATAGCTGTGGTGAGGCGAGGGGCACGTCGTGCCCCCGATAGCTTTACAGCTGTGGCGAGGCGAGGGGCACGTCTCCCACCACCACACACTACACACACACCCCCAAAAGGTGGTCGAAAGCTAACTGGGTGTACAAGATTCTACTGCGAGATGTTACTGATGTGGTGCTTAATGGATGACGAAGTAGATCCCCTCGAGCACGGAGGGACGACCCCCTTGAGCACGGAGGGACGACCCCCTTGAGCACCGAGGGACGACCCCCTTGAGCACGAAGGGACGACCCGTTTAGCACGAAGGGACGACCCCCTTGAGCACGAAGGGACCTACTCTTGAGTACGACGAAGATACGAACTCTTGAGCACGAAGGTACGACCCTTGAGCACAAAGGTACGACCCTTGAGCACAAAGGTACGAGCACGAAGGTGCGACCAATGAGCACGTACAAGCACGACGGTACGACCCTTGAGCACGACGGTACGACCCTTGAGCACGACGGTACGTACAGGCATGACGGTATGCAACCCTTGAACACTATAATACGACCCCTGGGCACCGACCTTTGACCTAATCCTCCCCCCCCCCCCCACACCCACTACCACCACCAAAAAAAGGAAAAAAGAAAGAAAATAGATGCGAGAGAAAGTATGACTCAAAGACAGTGACAAAGCACGGAGGGGTTAATTACAGAAGGAACATGACGTGGAAGGGGGACTCTTTTGATGGAGAAAGTGAGATAGATAGATAGATAGAGAGAGAGAGAGAGAGAGAGAGAGAGAGAGAGAGAGAGAGAGAGAGAGAGAGAGAGAGAGAGCTAGCTCTGGAGTGTTTGTTCGCCGCCTTTTTCAATCCGGGCGGTTCACAAGGGCGGTAATCTCCCACTGCTCGTGTCTGGCATGATCCCCACATACGAGCCAGCAGCCCCCACCCCAGCCACGTAACCAAGACTTTCCTACGAAAAACAATCACTATACCAGAAATCTGCCATCTATCACCCTCACGGGACGTAGCTATATCCATACGACGTAGCTATATCCATACGACGTAGCTATATCTATACGACATAGCTATATCCATAAGACGTAGCTATATCCATAAGACGTAGCTATATCTGTACGACGTAGCTATATCTATACGACGTAGCTATATCCATAGAACGTAGCTATATCCATAGGACATAGCTATATCCACACGACGTAGCTATATCCACACGACGTAGCTATATCTATAAGACGTAGCTATATCCATACGACGTAGCTATATCCATACGACGTAGCTATATCCATAAGACGTAGCTATATCCATACGACGTAGCTATATCCATAGGACGTAGCTATATCCATACGACGTGGCTATATCCACACGACGTAGCTATATCCATACGACGTGGCTATATCCATAGGACGTACCTATATCCACACGACGTAGCTATATCCATGACGACATAGCTATATCCATACGACGCAGCTATATCCATACGACGTAACTATATCCATAGGACGTAGCTATATCCATACGACGTAACTATATCCATAGGACGTAGCTATATCCATACGACGTAGCTATATCCATAGGACGTAGCTATATCCACACGACGTGGCTATATCCATACGACGTAGCTATATCCATACGACGTAGCTATATCCATACGACGTAACTATATCCATAGGACGTAGCTATATCCACACGACGCAACTATATCCATGCGACGTAACGTATCATGTATTACACAAGACAGTGGGAGGCATAGGGTCAGGGCAGGGGTGGTGTTCTGTTTACGTCAATACGAAATGTAAAGAAATGAATGGAAATAATTCCTCCCTGGCTCCACTGTACCATGCAGGCTGATATGGTGGGAGAGATAAGCAGGTCCCGACTCTGTACTGCTGCATTAACATGTGGGAAATAAAGAGAGAGAAGCCTCTCTCTCTCTCTCTCTCTCTCTTCTCTCTCTCTCTCTCTCTCTCTCTCTCTCTCTCTCTCTCTCTCTCTCTCTCTCTCTCTCCCTACACACACACACACACACACACACACACACACACACACACACACACACACACACATATGGCGTCCTAGCTACGTCTCTTCGTTGTATATCAACTGATTGTTATATTTCTCTCCTGTGTCTCCCCTGAGGATGTGATTATTACACGAAAGTGAACTTGGGAACTTATCGTGTTTCATTTTCCCGCGGAAGAGGGTGTTTTGAAATGGTGTGGTCACATAGAGAGAATGAATGAGGAAAGATTGACAAAGAGGATGCACGTGTCAGAAGTGGAGGGAACGAGAAGTGGGAGACCAAAATGGAAGTGGAAAGATGGAGTGAAAAAGATTTTGAGCGATAGGGGCCTGAACATGCAGAAGGGTGAAAGGTGTGCAAGGAATGAAGTGAATTGGAACGATGTGTCATACCGGGATCGACGTGCTGTCAATGGATTGAACCAGGGCATGTGAAGCGTCTGAGGTAAACCATGGAAAGTTTTGTGGGGCCTGGATGTGGAAAGGGAGCTGTGGTTTCGGTGCATTATACATGACAGCTAGAGACTGAGTGTGAACGAATGTTGCCTTTGTTGTCTTTTCCTAGCGCTACCTCGCGCACATGAGGGGGGAGGGGGTTGTTATTTCATGTGTGGTGGGGTGGCGATGGGAATGAATAAAGGCAGACAGTATGAATTATGTACATGTGTATATATGTATATGTCTGTGTGTATATATATATATATATATATATATATATATATATATATATATATATATATATATATATATATATATATATATATATATATATGTATACGTTGAGATGTATAGGTATGCATATGTGTATGTATATACGTGTATGTATATACATATGTATGTTGGTGGGTTGGGCCATTCTTTCGTCTGTTTCCTTGCGCTGCCTCGCTAACGCAGGAGACAGCGACAAAGTATGATAAATGAATATATATATATATATATATATATATATATATATATATATATATATATATATATATATATATATATATATCGTGACTGTTTCTTCCTCTCTAACCGATAATGCATCTGTGATGGATGCGACTAGCGAGGCCGGGTAAGAGCTGACAACATCATTGTGCCCACTAGGGTCGATTTCGTCCCCTAGGCAGGAGAGAGAGAGAGAGAGAGAGAGAGAGAGGATGGCGGATGGCTTTGGTCTGGTCACGGATGCTGTGTTAGGGGACACACACTGTTATCTCACATACTGTTATCTCATGTTATCTTCTTCACATGCTGTTATCTCTTGCTATCTTCTTCACATACTGTTATCTCATGTTATCTTCTTCACATACTGTTATCTCATGTCATCTTCACATGCTGTTATGTTATCTTCACATACTGATAACCTCATGTCATCTTCTTCGTATACTGTTATCTCATGTTATCTTCTTCACATACTGATAACCTCATGTTATCTTCTTCACATACTGTTAACCTCATGTTATCTCCTTCACATACTGACAATTGTTTGGGGTTGTTCACCACGCAATCTATTCGAACATGACAATCTGAACTATTATATTGCCACAGGTAAATAACACGTCAACTAATGATCAACAAGTAACAGAATGATAAATCTTTATCAGGGAAATGAATACAAACTAGTCTTCATTCTCTTTTGTCTCTGGCTACGTTCGCTCGACTCAAACGGAACAGCTTCATTCATACGCGCGAAACACTGAAACAACATCTATCATTTCGTCATTATCTATAGATAACAAAATATAAGCGGTATCTATACTTAGAATAACGTGTTTGAGACTCATCGCCATTCTTAGTAATGGATCACTTTTACCAGCCACTTAAAAGCTGATGGTAGTGTAAGCTGATGGCAACAGGTGTTCGAGACGTATCATTTCAAATGAAGCAGTGACTCCCGAGGCTTCATAACCCACATACAAGCGGTTGTAACGTTACACACACACACACACACACTTACCTGAATCCCCTTTCCTCTGGTCTGATTCCCCTGCAACCATCGCCAGTCCACAGCCGCGAGAGAGAGAGAGAGAGAGAGAGAGAGAGAGAGAGAGAGAGAGAGAGAGAGAGAGAGAGAGAGAGAGAAGAGGAGCGGAACCTTTTAACACACCGGAGGGCAGCAACAGGTCCCACAAATTATGGGGGTTGGTGGGGGGTGAGGAGGAGGAGAGGGGAGGCTTCGCTTGGAAGTCGAGCGTGTTGAAGTGTTGGCCACGCCATCACCGCCGCCCCCCCTTGCTCGGGAGCCCGTAAGACACCGTTGCCTCTTTGCCTCGCCTCCCTACATGACTTTAATGCGGATAACTCCGGATACCATACGTCAAGACGAGCGGTGAGGTAAGGGATCACATCTCCTAAGGGCGGGGAGGGATTTCTTTCGTTAATATCATTCTTTTACTTGCGTTCACCTGGCTTGGTGCTCTTACTGCGTGGCATCTTGGGATGGGGAGATGGCAGCAGCAGCAGCAGTGTAGGAGGGACAAACGAAGAAATGGATTTGAATCTTTTGACCACTCATTCTCTTGCTGTCATGTGTGATGATGTGTCGAAACCACAGCCGGCTGACTTATATATATACCCCGGTTCAGTTGACTGATAGCACGTCGCCCCGTGTATATCACATCGTTCCAATTTAGTCTATCCAGTGGACGCCTTACACTTCCTCGTACATGGTCAAGCCCCCGAGCACTTAATAACCTCATACTTTGGCCATACCTTGTGCATACTTTGGTTATAATTTGCCGTATACTTTAACCCCGTAACTCTATTTTCTATACAAATAGACTAAGCTAATGAATAATGATCACGGAATAACCGTGTATAAATTCTTTATTTAGGGGAAAGCAAATGAAACACCACAACAATTCGGAGGGCAAATCTAATACTATTTGTGAACGTAATTAAGGTTTGATTTTGTTACAGAAAGTTGTACAATGTAGATGTGTTTGGATGGTGACAAGGATGTAAACACGAAGAATGCGACATTGGTATTATCATAAGGTGGATGTGAAGCAGTTAAGCTGTGTCATATACGCATGTGTGCGTATGTCCCTCTGCCATACATGCCCCTAAAAGACGGATGGCGTATAAACCAGTGCCTCTCAGTCTTATTACTTCCTTGTTATCAGCACTCGTATCCCGTGCCATGTACGCGCACTAGCAGCCCCTCGCTGTCATATACAAGAAAATGACACATGTCACGTGCACTGTTATCTCTCGTGTCATATACTCCAGTATATCTGCGATGTGTCATATGTAACCCCTATCTCTCGTGTCATATACTCCAGTATATCTGCGATGTGTCATATGTAACCCCTATCACTCGTGTCATATACTCCAGTATATCTGCGATGTGTCAAATGTAACCCCTATCACTCGTGTCATATACTCCAGTATATCTGCGATGTGTCATATGTAACCCCTATTACTCGTGTCATATACACACCACCCGTGTCATATATACCAAAAGCACCCCCCCCTGGTGTCATATGGACCCATGTCTGATGCCCCACAGCAGGCCGGCGTCGCACGAGAGAGAGAGAGAGACAGAGAGAGAGAGAGACAGAGAGAGAGAGAGAGAGAGACAGAGAGAGAGAGAGAGAGGGTGCTGGCTGGCTGGGTGAGCCTGGATTTGGTTCAGCTTCTGCAGGATATATGGAATCATCTTGAGAGAGCGAGTGCAACATTTATAAGACTGTTTGATATTGTGGCAACAAGTTCACCCTGGCTGAGACGTCAGTGTGTTGCCACACTTTGCCAAGGCACGAGGGAGTGGGTGAGGGAGGAGAGTGTTCGATGCCAGCTCCAGCACCCCCGAGCTCTCTCTCTCTCTCTCGCCCTCCAGCAAATTCTTGGAGAGAATGTCCCCGTTTTTTTTCCCCCCATCTCTTACTCCTCATTTTCCTGCCAAAGTCAGTCACTTGGGGAAGTGGGATGATGGTGGTGGTGGTGGGGTGGTTAGGTATCAGTGGGCCTTTGGACATCACCACCACCTCGGTACGACTCGTCCTCACAATGTTACGACCCTTGAGGACCACAGTGCGGCCCTTGAACCACGAACGTACGACCCTTGGGTATGATGGCCAAAGACCCTTGAACCACGAACGTACGACCCTTGGGTATGATGGCTAACGACCCTTGGACCACGAACGTACGACCCTTGGGTATGATGGCCAAAGACCCTTGGACCACGAGCGTACGACCCTTGGGTATGATGTCCAACGACCCTTGACCACCGTCGTACGACCCTTGACCAAGGCCATACGACCTTTGATAATAATGTCCAAGCCTTTGACCTGACCTGCACAGGGGTGGCATCAACCGCCCGACCATCATTACATACAACGGTGGAGAACCGTCGTGTTTAAACGCTACTACGGAGACGCGTACATGCGCGAGGCGTTTAAATTCATCCAGGCGTCGCTGCAAACGAGCAACGGCGCGTCGGAGGGGGACGTTTAAAACCCGTCCACCTCCGAGCCGATCAAATGCCGGGGCGCAAGAGGCGTTTAAACCAGCGCCCGACGAAGATTAAATGTCTGGCGCGGTGTGTTTAAATTCATGAAGTGGAGAGGCTTTGTTCATGAGGGTTGTGAGGCATTTAAGCCATCGCCGCCCGGAGAGATTTAAACGCTCGAGGGTATCGAACATTTAAAAGGCCACCACGGGCTTTAAACGCAGGTATGTATGAGGTATATCCCCTCTGCTGTATTCCACAGCCCATGAGTACGACGGTACGACCCTTGAACACGACAGGACGACCCGATGAGTACAAGGCTCGTGCGACTGGACTCGAGGATGGATCGTAGCGTCGCGCCCAAATATCGTACGGTCGTGCCCAAATATCGTACCGTCGTGCCCAAATATCGTACCGTCGTGCCCAAATATCGTACCGTCGTGACCAAATATCGTGAAGTCGTGACCAAATATCGTGAAGTCGTGCCCAAATATCGTACCGTCGTGCCCAAATATCGTACTGTCGTGCCCAAATATCGTAAAGTCGTGCCCAAATATCGTGAAGTCGTGCCCAAATATCGTACCGTCGTGCTTAAATTGTCGTCCCGTCGCGCTCAAGGGGACTCTGAAAGATTAATTATCCCATATATGGATTAAGTGCAGCCACAACCATCATTAGAGGCCCTTACTGCATAATTAGAAGCGGGGATTTGCTGCAGTATGGCAACTGTGTTATAGTCTCTCTCTTCGCCCCAGTATCTAAGCTAAGAACTCTTCAGTATCTGAGATACTCACAGAAAATGTGTGGATGGTACTTCCCTGTCCACATGATAAAAATTTTTATGACAGGCATAATGCTAGACCCGAACACCACCAACCCGAACACCACCATCCGGCAACGCTTGTTTACCAATGGCGTCTTAGCTACGTCTCTTCCTTGTATATCAACTGATGATGTGATTATTACACGAAAGTGCACTTGGGAACTGATCGTGTTTCATTTTCCCCGTGGACTCATAGGAGTATATATATATATATATATATATATATATATATATATATATATATATATATATATATATATATATATATATATATATATATAAATGTGTGTGTGTGTGTGTGTGTGTGTGTGTGTGTGTGTGTGTGTGTGTGTGTGTGTGTGTGCTGTCAATGGACTGAACCAAGGTATGTTAAGCGTCCGGGACCTGGATGTGGATAGGGAGCCCTGGTTTCAGTACATTGCACATGACAGCTAGAGAATGAACGTGAGGGGAATATGTGGGTTTTCTTCGCCTCTTCCAGGCGCTAACGCGGGAAATGGCGATCAAGTATAAGGAAAAACAAAACAAAAGGATAAATACAATGCAGAAAGACAATCTAATACCTTATTAATATCTATGACACCCTCTACCACACCACTAACCACCCATGGTGTCATCTTCCCACACAATAACATCCACGCGTTAAAGAGATCCTAACTCAGTGGTCTCGCGAGAGATGCGTCTCTCTCTCTGGGGCCGCGCATCTCTCTCTCTCTCTCTCTCTCTCTCTCTCTCTCTCTCTCTCTCTCCCTCAGTGGGAGAGACATACGATACAGGTGTGCGCAGGTGCACCGCGGAGGGGGGGACAGTGAACGGGTCCCCGGGACTCGCCGCCCCCGGCCGTCTGACCACGACTCCTGAATGAGGGACAGATGCGACGCGCGCGCGAGAGAGAGAGAGAGAGAGAGAGAGAGACCTGTGAGGGAGGAAGGGGATGGTCTGTGATTGGTCTTCGAACAATTTCCTCAACACCCCTTCCTCACCACCACCACCTACCCCCTTCCTTACTCCTCTCACCCACCGCGCCCCACCGCGCCTCCCTCACTCCCTCCTCCTCACTCCTCACTCCCTCCTCCTCACTCCTCACTCCCTCCACCCGTGGCCTTTGAGATCCGGCCATGGGTAAAATACCGAAGGCCATCTGCAACCCCATTACTGCCCCTCCCACCCATCACCCCATGGCGCCCGAGGCCTCCTTGATGAGCTATTACCCATTACAAGATCGTAAAATGGGAGGAAGAAGATGATGGGTCGAAGTGAAATGTCGCCGAAGTGTGAGGGAGGAGTTTAGACGAGTGGGAGTGGATGGTTTAGGGAGGGAGTGGATGGTTCGGGGGGTGGGAGTGGATGGTTCAGGGGGTGGGAGTGGATGGTTCAGGGGGTGGGAGTGGATGGTTCTGGGGAGGGAGTGGATGGTTCGGGGGGTGGGAGTGGATGGTTCAGGGGTGGGAGTGGATGGTTCAGGGGGTGGGAGTGGATGGTTCAGGGGGTGGGAGTGGATGGTTCAGGGGGTGGGAGTGGATGGTTCAGGGGGTGGGAGTGGATGGTTCAGGGGGTGGGAGTGGATGGTTCAGGGGAGTGGGAGTGGATGGTTCAGGGGTGGGAGTGGATGGTTCAGGGGTGGGAGTGGATGGTTCAGGGGGTGGGAGTGGATGGTTCAGGGGTGGGAGTGGATGGTTTAGGGGGTGGGAGTGGATGGTTCAGAGGGTGGGAGTGGATGGTTCTGGGGAGGGAGTGGATGGTTCGGGGGGTGGGAGTGGATGGGTCAGGGGGTGGGAGTGGATGGTTCAGGGGATGGGAGTGGATGGTTCGGGGGGTGGGAGTGGATGGTTCGGGGGTGGGAGTGGATGGGTCAGGGGGTGGGAGTGAATTATTCAGGGGGTGGGAGTGGATGGTTCGGGGGGTGGGAGTGGATGGGTCAGGGGAGTGGGAGTGGATGGGTCAGGGGGTGGGAGTGGATGGTTCTGGGGAGGGAGTGGATGGTTCGGGGGGGTGGGAGTGGATGGTTCAGGGGTGGGAGTGGATGGTTCAGGGGGTGGGAGTGGATGGTTCGGGGGGTGGGAGTGGATGGTTCAGGGGTGGGAGTGGATGGTTCAGGGGGTGGGAGTGGATGGTTCGGGGGGTGGGAGTGGATGGTTCAGGGGGTGGGAGTGGATGGTTCAGGGGGTGGGAGTGGATGGTTCAGGGGTGGGAGTGGATGGTTCAGGGGTGGGAGTGGATGGTTCAGGGGGTGGGAGTGGATGGTTCAGGGGGTGGGAGTGGATGGTTCAGGGGTGAGAGTGGATGGTTCAGGGGTGGGAGTGGATGAGCACGACGGAACGACCCTTGAGCTCGACAGAACGACCCTTGAGCACGACGGAACGACCCTTGAGCACGACAGAACGACCCTTGAGCACGACAAACGACCCTTGAACACGACAGAGCGACCCTTGAGTTCGAAAACATAATTTTTAAACCGGAATGATACCAGTCTAGAGTACCATGGCATGACCTTTGACCTGACCCGCAGAGCGTCAGGTTTGAGGAGTGTGCCAACGTAATGAGGGTCGTACCGTCGTCCTCAAGGGACGGGGGTAGCAACAGCTTTGCGTCAGCGGTCGTACCGACGCGCTTACGTGTCGTGCTGTCGTGCTCAAGGGGGGGTTCATACCGTTGTGCCCGAAGGAGTAAGGACCATTTCTCTAAATAATTTCTATCTCTCCTCCATCTCGATGACTGTCGTAGGTAAACGCCTTAAACAAGAATCATGGAAGGGAGTATCTTAGATAATAGAGACGGATACTCTACTTAGCACAGATGGAATTAGAAAAGATAAAGAACAGAGAGACGTGAGAAATGATTAAGGTAGGATGAATCATTGCTAAATATACAAGAAGGAAAGTCTGATTAATATACATATATATATATATATATATATATATATATATATATATATATATATATATATATAGAGAGAGAGAGAGAGAGAGAGAGAGAGAGAGAGAGATAGATAGATAGATAGATAGATAGATAGATATAGATAGATAGATAGATAGATAGGTAGATAGGTAGATAGATAGATTGATAGATAGATAGATAGATAGATAGACAGATAGATATATAGATAGATAAGTAGATTGATAGGTAGATAGACAGATAGATAGATTGATAGATAGATAGATACAGATAAATAGATTGATAGGTAGATAGACAGATATAGTAGATAGATAGATAGACAGATATCGCGACTTACCATGTCTATATGACTGCTCATGTGGAAGGATTACAGACCAATACCCTCCTGTTCCCGTCACCTGTCTGTGACGGAGCGGCTGACTGACCCCCCCCCCCCACATCCCGGGTGTGACGGACGAAGCAGGACCCGCCCCCATGTCCCTGGTGTGACGGATGAGTTGGACCCTCCCTATGTCCCAGGTGTGACGGATGAAGCAGGACCCTCCATCTCGGGTGTGACGGATGAGGTAGGACCCCCCCCCAATCTTGGGTGTGACGGATGGGGTAGGACCCACCCATCTCGGGTGTGACGGATGAGGTAGGACCCCCCCACCCCACCCATCTCGGGTGTGACGGATGAGGCAGGACCCCCCTCCCCCAGCCCCCTTCAGTCTCGGGTGTGACGCACGAAGCAGCGCCTCCCGCCCCGAGGGTGACGCCCGAGAGCTTTCACAAAATTGAAAAGGATTGAGAATCCTACGTCTGGACGTGGCGGCTCCTAGGGCGACCTGACAGCGCAAGATCCTTCACGTCAAGGAACAGAAGGATCCCCCAGATATCCTAACTCCTCATGGAACAGAAGGATCCCCCAGATATCCTAACTGCTCATGGAACAGAAGGAACCCTAGTCATCCTACCTAACTCCTCATGGAACAGAAGGATCCCCCAGATATCCTAACTCCTCATGGAACAGAAGGATCCCCCAGATATCCTAACTCCTCATGGAACAGAAGGATCCCCCAGATATCCTAACTCCTCAAGGAACAGAAGGAACCCTAGTCATCCTACCTAACTCCTCAAGGAACAGAAGGATTCCCCAGATATCCTAACTCCTCATGGAACAGAAGGATCCCTCAGATATCCTAACTCCTCATGGAACAGAAGGAACCCTAGTCATCCTACCTAACTCCTCAAGGAACAGAAGGATCCCTAGTCATCCTACCTAACTCCTCAAGGAACAGAAGGAACCCCAAGGAACGACAGACACCCGGATCCCTTCCCTCTTCCATCATGTGATCAAAACTACTTGTGAACTCAACCTCCCACACACCCCCTCCCTCACCCTCCAAATGACCTCGAGAATCCTGGAGTATCCTACGCCTTTGAGTGGTAGGATTTTGGGGGAATGCGATGACCGAGATCCTAAAGGCAAGGAGGACCCCTTGCCATCCCCAGTGGGTAGACTTCGCGCACCCGCCTCTGGCGCGTCTGTGTTAACCCCAGCAGGAAGACAGCTCTCCCACAGGAGGTGGCCCTCCAGCGACGCCCCTGGCGATGGGTCGGGACACCGCGGATAGACTCGGACGGAAGGGAGTTGAAGATGATGATGATGGTGATGGTGAGAGAGAGAGAGAGAGAGAGAGAGAGAGAGAGAGAGAGAGAGAGAGAGAGAGAGAGAGAGAGAGAGAGAGAGAGAGAGAGAGAGTCGTGGCGGCAAAAGGCTTTTAGAGACGTGATGGCAAGAACACACCAAGTGTTGAGGAGGAGAGAGAGAGAGAGAGAGAGAGAGAGAGAGAGAGAGAGAGAGAGAGAGAGAGAGAGAGAGAGAATGTATTGAAGGCATCTGGAGTGTGGGGGTATGGGGATGGGAGTCGTTGACAGAGTATGAATGGGATTGGATGAGTGAGTGAGTGATATCCAGACAAAAAAAAAATATAAATATATATAAAAACGGGAAGATGTGCCCTAAGGATGAGGCAAGGACTGTGCATCATGGGGTCAAGGGGTTGTTAACCTTTGACACGATGACCACTCCGGGGGGGAGGAGAGGAGAGGAGAGGAGGGGGAGAAGAAGATGGCCTGGTGTTGCTCGGTCGTATACGCCACAACACAACCCAACCTTCAACACAAACCTGGTCTGGCAACACTCTTGGTCAATCG
>NC_092233.1:57619359-57644359 GCF_036320965.1 Panulirus ornatus
TCTCTCTCTCTCTCCACCCCCCTTCCCTAGGTACGTATATATATATAAAAAAAAATTCCAATAATTACATTATAAACATTATAAATCAAGTAATGGTAAGTAATGTGTAAAACACAAGGACTCATAAATTCTGATGGACATTTGAGTCAAATTGTCACTTGTTGCTGAAGTACGGGAAATGCACCAGAATTAGTTTGTTTTTCTAGAATTTTTTTGAACAGTTTTGAGCTGTTTGATGCGTACCAGGAGAAAGAAAAAAAAATCTTCAAAATAAATTCTAAGGAATTAGGCAAATTTTTTTCCAAACATGAGCTCCATGCACTCGAGAATTTCCCTAAAAATTCTTCAAAATAAATTCTAAGGAATCAGGCGACTTTTTTTTTTCTGAACATGAGCTCCATACACTCGAGAATTTCACCACATAAACTCCAAGGGTTCGAGCATTTTTTTTTAACCTAAACTACTACAAATGCTCATGAACTTCCCTTCAAATACTCCAAAAACTCAAGCATTTTTCTCCATACACTGCAAAGACTCAAGAGTTTTCCTGCATAAATCCTGAAAAACAGTCAAGAATTTTACCTCCATAAACTCCAAAACAATCTAGAATTTCCCTGAAACTCCAAACAGCCAAAAATATCCCTCTATAAACTCCAAAACCCTCAAAAATTCCTATCCATAAACCCCTGTCACAAAAAGACCCCGAGAATTTGTCTCTGTACATATCAACCACTCAAGAATTCTTCCTCACGGAGAATTTTTTTTCGGTGGGGCCAGCAGTAGGTACCTACGAAGCGAAACGCAGGAAAACTACCTAGCATTTAGACAGAGACGTGGCCTGACCGGGAAAATTCAGGGCCAATACCTAGCATTTAAACAGAGACGTGGGCCTGGCCGGGAAAAATGCAGGGCCTCTACCTAGCGTTTAAGCAGAGACGTGGGCCTGGCCGGGGAAAATTCAGGGCCAATACCTAGCATTTAAGCAGAGACGTGGGCCTGGCCAGGAAAATGCAGGGCCTCTACCTAGCATTTAAGCAGAGACGTGGGCCTGGCCTGGAAAAATCCAGGGCCTCTACCTAGCATTTAAGCAGAGACGTGGGCCTGGAAAAAAATTCCAGGGCCAAGTCATTTGCGACTTCCTCCTGCGTTTGCTCTTCAAGTTTCCACCCCTGGAATTAGGTATTGAGTAGTGGTGGTGGAGGAGGAGGCTGGGGGGGTGGTTGTCTCCCCCCACCACCACCCTCCTGCTCACTACACTACCGTACTCTGCTCGCGCAGGACGATAACGCGAGAGGAGTCGTATAAAAGAGAAAAAGAGGAAAATATACGAATCGAACCCCCTAACACTGTGAGTGACCGGCCGCTTCCACTGGAAAAAAAACAACCACACACACACACACACACACACACACACACACACACACATACACACACACGTCCTTTACTCCCCACATGAAAAATATCTTCACAAAAGCCGTACACAAACTTATCGCCCCTCCCCCCCAAACACTCATCGGCCCCACACATCTGGACGAGGGAGAATAATCTCCACAGTATCTTCCTATGCCAAAAAAAGGACGTGTCCTCTCCGTTCTAAATAATGTCTCACTTGCCTGGAACCCATATTTTTC
Source organism: Panulirus ornatus (assembly GCF_036320965.1). Taxonomy (NCBI): domain Eukaryota; kingdom Metazoa; phylum Arthropoda; class Malacostraca; order Decapoda; family Palinuridae; genus Panulirus; species Panulirus ornatus. The sequence goes on from NC_092233.1 coordinate 57,620,991, forward strand.
AAGGCAAACATAACACAACATAACCATAACAACCCACACAACTCAGGGGAATTATAAGAGCCATCGGATGCCTCACAACCACAGGGCAATCGATTCACGTACAACACCACAACCATACTTACAACCCACCTCAAACCCTGGCATTGAATTTCATGCCAGAGTACGAAGGCCCCCCTTTACTACACCGCAGCCCCTTCATAATCTCTACCTACCCACCAAACCTTCACCAGAGGAGCAAAACTCTCACCACCCCCCCTTACCAAAAGCCCCTCACACTTTAACAAGCCATAGTCAGAGACACCCTAGCCCCTAACCGACCCTCATCCCTAGCAAACACCACACAGACCCCCCCAAGAAAAAAAAGCCATTCACACCATACTGACCTGATAAACACACCAGACCAACGCCCTCCACAAAACCCCAAACTCCCTTCTCTCCGTCCCCTTCCATTCCACCGGTCATACACCCATTTGGAAATTACACTCCCTAGACAAACTCGGGTTTACACTCCGGGTTTACACTCTCTTCTGTTGTTCTCCCCACCATCCAGCCCACCCGCTCAAACACCACAAGCATCGTTCAGGTAATCACTGAAGACACTGAATTCTTTAAAGGACTCCTAGTCTGTCCTATGGCCACCCCTTTCACATCACCTCACTCCTTGACCCTTTTCCTCCCACCTGGTAGACGCGTGCGACTCCCTGGGCGCTGCAGGGAGCCCCGTAGGTAAGGATTCTGGGTTGGAAGGTAAAAGTGGGGGCGGGGAAAAAAGAGCACATGTGTATATGTACAAATGCAGAGCACATAAACCCCGTACCAAATCTTAATTCACACACACACACACACACACACACACACACACACACACACACACACACACACACACACACACACACACACACACACACACACACACACACACACAAACACGAAAAATGAATAATGAATCGACTCCTAAAATTGAGTGCCGCCTCCAAAAGGCACAGACCCAATTCCCTCGCCTCCAAAAGACTTTACACCCTCCCGTCTTCAGGAAGAAACGGCGAGCATAAGTCACGTAATCTATTTCGCTGAGATCGCGATGAAGGACGATCTATCGGGGCCAAACTTTGTGACGCTCTTCTTAAACTAGGGGAAACAATCAATCTATACCACCCCAGTCACAATCACTTTCCCCTCCAAACTTCTCTCTCTCTCTCTCTCTCTCTCTCTCTCTCTCTCTCTCTCTCTCTCTCTCTCTCTCTCTCTCTCTCTGGAACTTTTATTAATTGTCTGTCAGCCAGGTGTGCCATGTGTCAGTCCCTCCCGGCCCTGGGGGGGCAAAGAAGCAAGGGCAAAGGTGTTCATTGAGACCTGGTGGGCAAGTACCGTGGCAAGGTGTTAAGGGAGGGGGGGTTTTGAAGGGCATGTGCTGGGGCAAGGTGTTGAGTAAAGGCTTGAAGGGGGGCAAGAGCCATGGTAATGTGTTATGGAAGGCCTGAAGGGGCAAGGACCAGGGGCAAGTATTAAGGGGGAAGCATGAAGGGCAAGAAGCAAGACAAGTGTTAAGGGAGGCTTGAAGGGCAAAAGGAGGAGGGAGGGAGGGGGGTGTTCCAGGAAGCATCATATCCCCCCACCCACTAAATAAAAAGGCTTCACGAACTTACAGGAACGGATGGATTGCCCACGACGGGGGATCTGCCGTTATAATACAGGAGGGGCAAGATGGTGCTCTGGGGCGATGATGAACAGTGACCCAGGGGTATGCTTACTGTCTCCATCATCAACATCGGCGGATATGTTGGATATATGTTGGATATATGTTGGATATGTGACTACTGGAACATGGGATCTTTCGGGTATGTGAATATAAGACATGGGTCCGTTAGATATGTGACTGTGTACGTGTGTGTGTGTGTGTGTGTGTGTATGTCATCCTACAGTATGTATGTGTGTGTGTATGTATGTATAAGTATAGGTAAGCAAGGGGAATTTTGCCTATCTATTATCCCACACTCCACATATCTATCTATATCTATATATATATATATATATATATATATATATATATATATATATATATGAATGAAAACGTCTCGTCACAGTATGAGACGCCCGTCCCTCATCCAATAAAGTGAAACTGTTACACCGGGAGTGAAAACTTCCTTCATTTCTGTCTTGAAGGAAGTCTTCACGGTGGGGGGTGAGGGTGTAGGCCTCCTCCCAGCCCCCTTTCCGTTTGTATGGAATTTCTCTCTCTCTCTCTCTCTCTCTCTCTCTCTCTCTCTCTCTCTCTCTCTCTCTCTCTCCCGAGAGAAATTCCTCCAGCTTACCTCCCCCAGAGAAAGCCCTACCCAGAAAACCACTGATGCTTCGTATTTCGCAATATATTCCCCCCAAAGAATGGCCCTCCTATAAATTATGGAACCTAAAATTTCTTTGTTCCGATGGAAAAGGTGAAAGATTTTTAAAAATATGTTTTGCGTCTCGACCTGTTGTTGTGATAGCCTCATGTGTGTGTACCAGGGGAATGTCTTGCTTTGTGTGCCTCCTTCTGCTCCCCTCCGTCCCTCCCTCCCTGCTTTGTCTATTGGTGTTTATATATATATATATATATATATATATATATATATATATATATATATATATATATATATATATATATTCTTTTTTCATTCATACTATTCGCCATTTCCCGCGTTAGCGAGGTAGCGTTAAGAACAGAGGACTGGACCTTAGAGGGAATATCCTCACCTGGCCCCCTTCTCTGTTCACCATGGCTAACGAGGGAGGATTCCTCCACATTTGATTGTGAGTAACTTGTGAGTGAGGACCAGTGGGCCAGGTGTGTGAGAGGACCAGTGAGCCAGGTGCGTGAGGACCAGTGACCTCGGTGTGTAAGGACCAGTGCGCCAGGTGTGCGAGAGGACCAGTGCGCCAGGCGTGTGTGTGAGGACCATTGAGCTAAGTGTGTGAGAACCAGTGAGCCAGGTGTGTCAGGACCAGTGCGCCAGGTGTGTGTGTGTGTGACGACCATTGAGCTAAGTGTGTAATAACCAGTGAGCCAGGTGTGTCAGGACCAGTGGGCCAGGTGTGTGTGACCAATGAGCTTGAAAAGCCCTCAAACAAAACATATAAGTCTGTCGTTTTCAAGATGGCAAAAGTTTTTAACGAAACATAATGTTCAACAGAGAGCTAATGATAGGAGCGCTATCTTGGTATCTTACATATGTGTTATCTTGCTATCTTACACGAGTTTTATCTTGTTGTCCTAATACATTAACAGTCCTCTAACCACTGTCTGTCAACGAGTGGAGACAAATTTCGTACACCGCCGAACACAAAGTTATATCTCTACTGACACTGGGAGCAAGTTAGGGGGGGAAAACACCCTCAACAAAGGCTAAGGCCAAAGGAGGAGAGAGAGAGAGAGAGAGAGGAGAGAGAGAGAGAGAGAGAGAGAGAGAGAGAGAGAGAGAGAGAGAGAGAGAGGAGAGAGAGAGAGAGAGAGAGGAGAGAGAGAGAGAGAGGAGAGAGAGAGAGAGGAGAGAGAGAGAGAGGAGAGAGAGAGAGAGGAGAGAGAGAGAGAGAGAGGAGAGAGAGAGAGAGAGGAGAGAGAGAGAGAGAGAGAGAGAGAGAGAGAGAGAGAGAGAGAGAGAGAGAGAGAGAGAGAGTTAGATGGACCAGTCAAAATGTGTAAGTGCAAGACAATGTCATCCATACACAGCAGGCGTCAGGTGTCAGTAGAGATTTCTCCCCCCAAGGAAGACAACACAGGGGGGATGGGAGTTGTTTCCAGGAAGCATCATATCCCCCTCAATATAAAGCTTCACCAACTTACAGGAACGGATGGATTGCCCCGACGGGGATCTGCCGTTATAATACAGGAGGGCAAGATGGTGCTCTGGGGCGATGATGAACAGTGACCAGGGGTATGCTTACTGTCTCCATCATCAACATCGGCGGATATGTTGGATATATGTTGGATATATGTTGGATATATGTTGGATATATGTTGGATATATGTTGGATATATGTTGGATATATGTTGGATATATGTTGGATATATGTTGGATATATGTTGGATATATGTTGGATATATGTTGGATATATGTTGGATATATGTTGGATATATGTTGGATATATGTTGGATATATGTTGGATATATGTTGGATATATGTTGGATATATGTTGGATATATGTTGGATATATGTTGGATATATGTTGGATATATGTTGGATATATGTTGGATATATGTTGGATATATGTTGGATATATGTTGGATATATGTTGGATATATGTTGGATATATGTTGGATATATGTTGGATATATGTTGGATATATGTTGGATATATGTTGGATATATGTTGGATATATGTTGGATATATGTTGGATATATGTTGGATATATGTTGGATATATGTTGGATATATGTTGGATATATGTTGGATATATGTTGGATATATGTTGGATATATGTTGGATATATGTTGGATATATGTTGGATATATGTTGGATATATGTTGGATATATGTTGGATATATGTTGGATATATGTTGGATATATGTTGGATATATGTTGGATATATGTTGGATATATGTTGGATATATGTTGGATATATGTTGGATATATGTTGGATATATGTTGGATATATGTTGGATATATGTTGGATATATGTTGGATATATGTTGGATATATGTTGGATATATGTTGGATATATGTTGGATATATGTTGGATATATGTTGGATATATGTTGGATATATGTTGGATATATGTTGGATATATGTTGGATATATGTTGGATATATGTTGGATATATGTTGGATATATGTTGGATATATGTTGGATATATGTTGGATATATGTTGGATATATGTTGGATATATGTTGGATATATGTTGGATATATGTTGGATATATGTTGGATATATGTTGGATATATGTTGGATATATGTTGGATATATGTTGGATATATGTTGGATATATGTTGGATATATGTTGGATATATGTTGGATATATGTTGGATATATGTTGGATATATGTTGGATATATGTTGGATATATGTTGGATATATGTTGGATATATGTTGGATATATGTTGGATATATGTTGGATATATGTTGGATATATGTTGGATATATGTTGGATATATGTTGGATATATGTTGGATATATGTTGGATATATGTTGGATATATGTTGGATATATGTTGGATATATGTTGGATATATGTTGGATATATGTTGGATATATGTTGGATATATGTTGGATATATGTTGGATATATGTTGGATATATGTTGGATATATGTTGGATATATGTTGGATATATGTTGGATATATGTTGGATATATGTTGGATATATGTTGGATATATGTTGGATATATGTTGGATATATGTTGGATATATGTTGGATATATGTTGGATATATGTTGGATATATGTTGGATATATGTTGGATATATGTTGGATATATGTTGGATATATGTTGGATATATGTTGGATATATGTTGGATATATGTTGGATATATGTTGGATATATGTTGGATATATGTTGGATATATGTTGGATATATGTTGGATATATGTTGGATATATGTTGGATATATGTTGGATATATGTTGGATATATGTTGGATATATGTTGGATATATGTTGGATATATGTTGGATATATGTTGGATATATGTTGGATATATGTTGGATATATGTTGGATATATGTTGGATATATGTTGGATATATGTTGGATATATGTTGGATATATGTTGGATATATGTTGGATATATGTTGGATATATGTTGGATATATGTTGGATATATGTTGGATATATGTTGGATATATGTTGGATATATGTTGGATATATGTTGGATATATGTTGGATATATGTTGGATATATGTTGGATATATGTTGGATATATGTTGGATATATGTTGGATATATGTTGGATATATGTTGGATATATGTTGGATATATGTTGGATATATGTTGGATATATGTTGGATATATGTTGGATATATGTTGGATATATGTTGGATATATGTTGGATATATGTTGGATATATGTTGGATATATGTTGGATATATGTTGGATATATGTTGGATATATGTTGGATATATGTTGGATATATGTTGGATATATGTTGGATATATGTTGGATATATGTTGGATATATGTTGGATATATGTTGGATATATGTTGGATATATGTTGGATATATGTTGGATATATGTTGGATATATGTTGGATATATGTTGGATATATGTTGGATATATGTTGGATATATGTTGGATATATGTTGGATATATGTTGGATATATGTTGGATATATGTTGGATATATGTTGGATATATGTTGGATATATGTTGGATATATGTTGGATATATGTTGGATATATGTTGGATATATGTTGGATATATGTTGGATATATGTTGGATATATGTTGGATATATGTTGGATATATGTTGGATATATGTTGGATATATGTTGGATATATGTTGGATATATGTTGGATATATGTTGGATATATGTTGGATATATGTTGGATATATGTTGGATATATGTTGGATATATGTTGGATATATGTTGGATATATGTTGGATATATGTTGGATATATGTTGGATATATGTTGGATATATGTTGGATATATGTTGGATATATGTTGGATATATGTTGGATATATGTTGGATATATGTTGGATATATGTTGGATATATGTTGGATATATGTTGGATATATGTTGGATATATGTTGGATATATGTTGGATATATGTTGGATATATGTTGGATATATGTTGGATATATGTTGGATATATGTTGGATATATGTTGGATATATGTTGGATATATGTTGGATATATGTTGGATATATGTTGGATATATGTTGGATATATGTTGGATATATGTTGGATATATGTTGGATATATGTTGGATATATGTTGGATATATGTTGGATATATGTTGGATATATGTTGGATATATGTTGGATATATGTTGGATATATGTTGGATATATGTTGGATATATGTTGGATATATGTTGGATATATGTTGGATATATGTTGGATATATGTTGGATATATGTTGGATATATGTTGGATATATGTTGGATATATGTTGGATATATGTTGGATATATGTTGGATATATGTTGGATATATGTTGGATATATGTTGGATATATGTTGGATATATGTTGGATATATGTTGGATATATGTTGGATATATGTTGGATATATGTTGGATATATGTTGGATATATGTTGGATATATGTTGGATATATGTTGGATATATGTTGGATATATGTTGGATATATGTTGGATATATGTTGGATATATGTTGGATATATGTTGGATATATGTTGGATATATGTTGGATATATGTTGGATATATGTTGGATATATGTTGGATATATGTTGGATATATGTTGGATATATGTTGGATATATGTTGGATATATGTTGGATATATGTTGGATATATGTTGGATATATGTTGGATATATGTTGGATATATGTTGGATATATGTTGGATATATGTTGGATATATGTTGGATATATGTTGGATATATGTTGGATATATGTTGGATATATGTTGGATATATGTTGGATATATGTTGGATATATGTTGGATATATGTTGGATATATGTTGGATATATGTTGGATATATGTTGGATATATGTTGGATATATGTTGGATATATGTTGGATATATGTTGGATATATGTTGGATATATGTTGGATATATGTTGGATATATGTTGGATATATGTTGGATATATGTTGGATATATGTTGGATATATGTTGGATATATGTTGGATATATGTTGGATATATGTTGGATATATGTTGGATATATGTTGGATATATGTTGGATATATGTTGGATATATGTTGGATATATGTTGGATATATGTTGGATATATGTTGGATATATGTTGGATATATGTTGGATATATGTTGGATATATGTTGGATATATGTTGGATATATGTTGGATATATGTTGGATATATGTTGGATATATGTTGGATATATGTTGGATATATGTTGGATATATGTTGGATATATGTTGGATATATGTTGGATATATGTTGGATATATGTTGGATATATGTTGGATATATGTTGGATATATGTTGGATATATGTTGGATATATGTTGGATATATGTTGGATATATGTTGGATATATGTTGGATATATGTTGGATATATGTTGGATATATGTTGGATATATGTTGGATATATGTTGGATATATGTTGGATATATGTTGGATATATGTTGGATATATGTTGGATATATGTTGGATATATGTTGGATATATGTTGGATATATGTTGGATATATGTTGGATATATGTTGGATATATGTTGGATATATGTTGGATATATGTTGGATATATGTTGGATATATGTTGGATATATGTTGGATATATGTTGGATATATGTTGGATATATGTTGGATATATGTTGGATATATGTTGGATATATGTTGGATATATGTTGGATATATGTTGGATATATGTTGGATATATGTTGGATATATGTTGGATATATGTTGGATATATGTTGGATATATGTTGGATATATGTTGGATATATGTTGGATATATGTTGGATATATGTTGGATATATGTTGGATATATGTTGGATATATGTTGGATATATGTTGGATATATGTTGGATATATGTTGGATATATGTTGGATATATGTTGGATATATGTTGGATATATGTTGGATATATGTTGGATATATGTTGGATATATGTTGGATATATGTTGGATATATGTTGGATATATGTTGGATATATGTTGGATATATGTTGGATATATGTTGGATATATGTTGGATATATGTTGGATATATGTTGGATATATGTTGGATATATGTTGGATATATGTTGGATATATGTTGGATATATGTTGGATATATGTTGGATATATGTTGGATATATGTTGGATATATGTTGGATATATGTTGGATATATGTTGGATATATGTTGGATATATGTTGGATATATGTTGGATATATGTTGGATATATGTTGGATATATGTTGGATATATGTTGGATATATGTTGGATATATGTTGGATATATGTTGGATATATGTTGGATATATGTTGGATATATGTTGGATATATGTTGGATATATGTTGGATATATGTTGGATATATGTTGGATATATGTTGGATATATGTTGGATATATGTTGGATATATGTTGGATATATGTTGGATATATGTTGGATATATGTTGGATATATGTTGGATATATGTTGGATATATGTTGGATATATGTTGGATATATGTTGGATATATGTTGGATATATGTTGGATATATGTTGGATATATGTTGGATATATGTTGGATATATGTTGGATATATGTTGGATATATGTTGGATATATGTTGGATATATGTTGGATATATGTTGGATATATGTTGGATATATGTTGGATATATGTTGGATATATGTTGGATATATGTTGGATATATGTTGGATATATGTTGGATATATGTTGGATATATGTTGGATATATGTTGGATATATGTTGGATATATGTTGGATATATGTTGGATATATGTTGGATATATGTTGGATATATGTTGGATATATGTTGGATATATGTTGGATATATGTTGGATATATGTTGGATATATGTTGGATATATGTTGGATATATGTTGGATATATGTTGGATATATGTTGGATATATGTTGGATATATGTTGGATATATGTTGGATATATGTTGGATATATGTTGGATATATGTTGGATATATGTTGGATATATGTTGGATATATGTTGGATATATGTTGGATATATGTTGGATATATGTTGGATATATGTTGGATATATGTTGGATATATGTTGGATATATGTTGGATATATGTTGGATATATGTTGGATATATGTTGGATATATGTTGGATATATGTTGGATATATGTTGGATATATGTTGGATATATGTTGGATATATGTTGGATATATGTTGGATATATGTTGGATATATGTTGGATATATGTTGGATATATGTTGGATATATGTTGGATATATGTTGGATATATGTTGGATATATGTTGGATATATGTTGGATATATGTTGGATATATGTTGGATATATGTTGGATATATGTTGGATATATGTTGGATATATGTTGGATATATGTTGGATATATGTTGGATATATGTTGGATATATGTTGGATATATGTTGGATATATGTTGGATATATGTTGGATATATGTTGGATATATGTTGGATATATGTTGGATATATGTTGGATATATGTTGGATATATGTTGGATATATGTTGGATATATGTTGGATATATGTTGGATATATGTTGGATATATGTTGGATATATGTTGGATATATGTTGGATATATGTTGGATATATGTTGGATATATGTTGGATATATGTTGGATATATGTTGGATATATGTTGGATATATGTTGGATATATGTTGGATATATGTTGGATATATGTTGGATATATGTTGGATATATGTTGGATATATGTTGGATATATGTTGGATATATGTTGGATATATGTTGGATATATGTTGGATATATGTTGGATATATGTTGGATATATGTTGGATATATGTTGGATATATGTTGGATATATGTTGGATATATGTTGGATATATGTTGGATATATGTTGGATATATGTTGGATATATGTTGGATATATGTTGGATATATGTTGGATATATGTTGGATATATGTTGGATATATGTTGGATATATGTTGGATATATGTTGGATATATGTTGGATATATGTTGGATATATGTTGGATATATGTTGGATATATGTTGGATATATGTTGGATATATGTTGGATATATGTTGGATATATGTTGGATATATGTTGGATATATGTTGGATATATGTTGGATATATGTTGGATATATGTTGGATATATGTTGGATATATGTTGGATATATGTTGGATATATGTTGGATATATGTTGGATATATGTTGGATATATGTTGGATATATGTTGGATATATGTTGGATATATGTTGGATATATGTTGGATATATGTTGGATATATGTTGGATATATGTTGGATATATGTTGGATATATGTTGGATATATGTTGGATATATGTTGGATATATGTTGGATATATGTTGGATATATGTTGGATATATGTTGGATATATGTTGGATATATGTTGGATATATGTTGGATATATGTTGGATATATGTTGGATATATGTTGGATATATGTTGGATATATGTTGGATATATGTTGGATATATGTTGGATATATGTTGGATATATGTTGGATATATGTTGGATATATGTTGGATATATGTTGGATATATGTTGGATATATGTTGGATATATGTTGGATATATGTTGGATATATGTTGGATATATGTTGGATATATGTTGGATATATGTTGGATATATGTTGGATATATGTTGGATATATGTTGGATATATGTTGGATATATGTTGGATATATGTTGGATATATGTTGGATATATGTTGGATATGCCACCCCCACCTCGGCAAGACATTAAGTTTCAAGGGCCAATAAGAACCTAACCTAACCGGTCTGTTCTAGTGCCTCGGGGTCGACGGAGTGAGACGGGGTCTCCGGCAAACTTGAAAACTCATAATTCTTCACAAAAGTTCGGAGGAGTCTGTCCATACGGAAGGCGTCTCGTCTTCGCTGAGGGGGGTCTCTGTCTCTGGGAGACGTTGTAAGAACACACAGAAAAGGGGGGGCCAGACCAGGTTCTGTACGTCTGGTAGAAGGAAGGAAGCTAACTCTAGACGAAGATCCTCGCCAGGTATACACTTCGAAGTGCTCTTAGGCCATCGAACTCAAGGAACACCACAGAACGCGCGAGCATCGCCCTCAGATGATGAGGTCACTGCTTGAAAGAGTGAGGCAGTGGGCAAAGTAAGAGGGACTAAGGAGGATATTGACGACAACGGACAAGATAACGACACACACACACACACACACACACACACACACACACACACACACAGATCGACAGACACACGAAGACAAGCGAGAACAAAACGCAAAGTAGGGCCCTAAATGCTAACGAAATTCGTCTTTTGTTTCGTATAAACGCGCTCACTAGACGCTCCACCAACACCATTAGAAAGTAGATTTTTCAGAAGATCCATTTGTAAATAATCTTTTTTTTCTCTCTCTTTTGACGTAAAATTTTTGACTGGTTTAAAAGAAAGAAAAAAAAAAAAAGAACTTTCGAGTGCTCCAAAGAACTGATCTTGAAAAATCATTTGATACGTGTGTGTGAGGCTCGGAGGCCCAAGGTCTGAGAGAGAGAGAGAGAGAGAGAGAGAGAGAGAGAGAGAGAGAGAGAGAGAGAGAGAGAGAGAGAGAGAGAGAGAGAGAGAGACCACCACTCCTGGATCTCTCTGGCCTCATCTTGGGTACGGGTCTTTATCCCTGACAATTTTTCTCCCGAAGACCACCCCCCCCCCCCTCCCCGAGAGGGGCAAGGGAGTGGGACCTCACGCCCTGAGGTTACAGGTGGAGGAGGGAGGGAGGGAGGGAGGGAGGGAGTGAGTGTGTGAGGGAGTGAGTGTGTGGGCGTGGCAAGAGGTGCGGCAGGGTGCGTGATGAGAGGGAAGGACCTCTCCTCTCCTCTCCTCCCTCCGTCCCATACCTGCCCTTCCCATCCCGTCCCATGGGCCACCCATCACCGCCGCTGTGATCTTTTCTTCCCACCCGTCACCCTCGTAAGCCAACGATTTATTCCACTCTCCAAAGAAGGGGGGGGGGGAAATTTATTCTTCCCGTCTCCTTCGTAAACCGACGATTTATTCAATTTGTCTCCAGATAATTTGTTCCGCCCTTCGCCCTCGTAAGCCGACAATTTATTCCTCTCGTCACCATGGAATATATATATTCCTCCCACCAACTTCGAAAGCAAATCATGCCATCTTTCCCATCACAGATATTCTACCTTACCCGATACAAGAATAAACTTTCTGCCTAACATCAGACTATATTCTTCCCTCTGTCTGGCAATTTACTCTTCCCTCGCCTGGAAAGTTTATTCTTTTCTCATCCGGGCAATTAACTTTCTTCATTTTTATTTTCTCCTCCTTGGAGCAACTTATTCCACCATCCCCGGACAATTTATTCTTCCCTTGTCTACACAGTGATTTATTCTTCATCCTGGAAATTATCTTATCCCCTCCTTCAGAGCAAATATTTTTTTTCTCTCTCTCTTCTCCACAAATGATCTTTTCCCAGTCTGGACACTTTTTTCTTTTCCTTCAAACAGTTTATTTTGTTCGTCTTTGGACTGGTTTATTCTGCCTCCTCCTTGCAATATATTCTTCCCTCCTCCCACACTGTCTCTCCTTCTTCCCTTACCCAGGAAATTTATTCTCCTCTTCATCTGGGGATTTATTCTTTCCTCAACAGGGCAGTTTATTCTACCCTTCTCAAAAAAAAAAAGAAAGTTTATTTTTCCCTTTATGATCGTCACGATGCAATAAACATTTTCTTTCCTTCTGCTTCACTCTACGTCTCCGATATATTTGCTGAATACCAGAAGTGTGTGTGAGAGAGAGAGAGAGAGAGAGAGAGAGAGAGAGAGAGAGAGAGAGAGAGAGAGAGAGAGAGAGAGAAGAGAGAGAGAGAGAGAGCACCGTTCTCTCAATTCTTCTTTCCCCCACCCCATCTCCCCATCCCATGCATCCTCACACACAATCAACACATCTATGCCCACACTCCACCACCACCTCCTTCTTAACTACCATCACCTCGGACCTCTCGACCACTGGCACGCAACACGTCCTCCCACATTGCACCCCCACGACCCCGACCCTCACTCCTCACCCTCCCTCACTCCCCCATGCCTCCAACCTCCCTCTCACACACACACACACACACACCCATCACAACCCGAGCGTAAGCCAAGGTGGCGTCAGCACCGAGGGTCGCGTATACAGTTTCCTCAGCAGGTTCTTCATGAATAAGGATTTACCCCACTCCTGCCCCACATGGGGATCCCCCAGTGAGGATTCGAGTTCCTCCCTTCCCCAGGATAGTGTGTGTGGGGAGGAGGAGGCGTTTTAAGAGCGGCGCGTCCTGTTGAAGTCTCACACAATATGGAGGTTTGCCCTGGGGAGCCAAGCAGCACTCTTCTTGAGTTAGACCAGTCGGGTGGGGGGGAAGGCACACACACTCAGGCCACACTGCCTGCAAGTCAAGGAGAGTTTTGATGCAACACTGGGCGATGTGCTGTGCAGGGGGTGAGAGGAGGGGTGAGGAGGGATGAGGAAGGGTGAGGAGGGAGGGAGGAGGAGGGAAGGCGTGAAAGTGAGGCACGGGGGGCTAGAGGTGAGTAAGGAGAAGAGGAAGAAGAGGAGAGGAGAGAAGAGGAAACTGATAAAGAAGGTGGGAGGAAGACAGAGAGAGAGAGAGAGAGAGAGAGAGAGAGAGAGAGAGAGAGAGAGAGAGAGAGAGAGAGAGAGAGAGAGAGAGAGAGAGAGAGAGAGAGAGAGAGAGAGAGAGAGAGAGAGAGAGAGAGAGAGAGAGAGAGAGAGAGAGAGAGAGAAGGGGGGTGTACGAGTACTTAATTTCCTACAAGTACCTGCTGTCTTACTACTTATATACTTGAGACGAGACTTTGCTAAGAAAAAAAAAGAGCAGGTCCAGCGCGTGGCGCTCACCGCCAGCCACATACGAGCCGGGTGAGTTACACGCTACCAGGCATTGTGTGTGTGTGGCAGGCTGTGAGCCAGAAGATCACATGTGGGTGAAGCAGGTGGAAAAAAGGTAGCGAGCTCCCTGGGCCTACGGGGGGGGTTTTGGACACCTAACAGAAACGGAACTGCTGGCTCACTGTGTAGCTGTCTATGTCCCCTCCCTGTACCCAGGTGGGTAGTACCGATAACGTGTACATCTCCCCCAGTTTCGGTGGCTGCCTTCCCACCGGCTATCTCCCACGGAAGAAAGATACGATGCTTGTGAAATTAGGCCAGCGTACAGGGTCGACTGGCGAAGTAAATGAGGAATGAGAAGAATGAGTCAGTTAAAGGTAGACATACGATGATGGTGAGGGAGGAGGGGGGGGGGGGGTAATGTGGGAGTGTCTCTCTCCGTGTGTGGATGAAGATGACGTGACGTCATTCACATTCTTCCTCGCAACATCGAAGACTTCGTTCACGGACAAGAGTCTTCATTCGGGCTTCGAGTGAATCACATAAACGTGGCCAGAAGGAAAAAAAAATAAAAAAAAAGAAGAGGAGGAGGTTTCGAGGCGGTAGAAGAAGACCTGGTAGGTGTGAGGGAAGACACGAGATGGGTTAAAGAGTTCCAGAGCTTAGCGGTGTAAAGAAAGAAACAGACATTGCGACCGCTCATCCTTCAGCTGCCAACGGCTACACAACGATCATGAGACGCAGTAGCCTGCCCAGTGGTATTACGATGCCTTGCCAATGGACAAGGTATACAAAGGACCAGATCCCTGGAGGCTGGGAGATGATAAATCACATCTGAGTAAGAGAAAGACAGAGATGACCAGTTCGGGCGTCTTACCACACTCTGAGGCGTCCTGCCACTCTCTAGGGCGTCCTACCACTCTCTAGGGCGTCTTACCACTCTCTAGGGCGTCCTGCCACTCTCTAAGGCATCCTACCACACTCTGGGGCGTCCTACCACACTCTGGGGCGTCCTACCACTCTCTAAGGCGTCTTACCACACTCTGGGGCGTCCTACCACACTCTGGGGCGTCCTACCACACTCTGGGGCGTCCTACCACTCTCTAGGGCGTCCTACCACTCTCTAGGGCGTCCTACCACTCTCTGGGGCGTCCTACCACACTGGGGCGTCCTACCACTCTCTAAGGCGTCTTACCACACTCTGGGGCGTCCTACCACACTCTGGGGCGTCCTACCACTCTCTAGGGCGTCCTATCACTCTCTAAGGCGTCCTACCACTCTCCAGGGCGTCCTACCACTCTCTAGGGCGTCCTACCACTCTCTAGGGCGTCTTACCACACTCCGGGGCGTCCTACCACACTCTAGGGCAACGCAAGATTCGAGTTTGGTAAATCTTGGAGAATCTTGTCCTCGAGAAAGATACCGGAAAACTTCGCTTGTACAGAAATGAAGTTTGAGAGATCCTTATCTTCCGTGATATCAGATCTATTCAGGCTTATCGGCGGCCCGGCAGCTACGGTGGCCCGTCGCTTTGTGACATTCATATAAACTTTGAGAAAATATTTCAACTTTGATTGAAAGTTTATCTCTAATATTGTCCCTCACGAGACGAGTTGGCCAAAGTCTTTCAACTTTTTTTGGGGGAGGGCCTGTTCTGTATCGTGGTGGAAGACCCATTCTGGAGCACTCCTTCCTCACCGGAGCCTTAATACCAGAGGACACTTAGGACCTAGCCTTCATCAAGACCGGTCCTTCGTCAAGACCGGTCCTTTATCAAGACCGGTCCTTCATCAAGACTGGTCCTACGTCAAGACCGGTCCTTCATCAAGACCGGTCCTTCATCAAGACCGGTCCTTCATCAAGACTGGTCCTACGTCAAGACCGGTCCTTCATCAAGACTGGTCCTTCATCAAGACTGGTCCTTCCTCAAGACCAGTCCTTGATCAAGACCGGTCCTTCATCAAGACCGGTCCTTCATCAAGACTGGTCCTTCCTCAAGACCAGTCCTTGATCAAGACCGGTCCTTCATCAAGACCGGTCCTTCATCAAGACCGGTCCTTCATCAAGACCGGTCCTTCATCAAGACCGGTCCTTCATCAGCACAAGGCCCCCAAAGACATCTACCAGTCTGTACATGTCCTACCACTCTTTAGGGCGTCCTACCACTCTTTAGGGCGTCCTACCACTCTTTAGGGCGTCCTACCACTCTCTAGGGCGTCCTACCACTCTCTAGGGCGTCCTGCCACACTCTAGGGCGTCCTACCACTCTCTACGGCGTCCTACCACTCTCTAGGGCGTCCTGCCACTCTCTAGGGCGTCCTACCACTCTCTAGGGAGTCCTACCACTCTCTAGGGCGTCCTACCACTCTCTAAGGCGTCCTACCACTCACTAGGGCGTCCTACCACTCACTAGGGCGTCCTACCACTCTCTGTTCTGGTAGTTTTTAGTAATGGTCTACTATCTCTCGTATGGCCTTACAGTTCCTAAGGTGTCCCAGAAGTCCCTCGGATGTTCTAGGACCCTCCTCTCAGTTTCCAGGACGCCTTCCCGTTCTCAAGGATGTCCTGCCAGTCCCTAGGATCCCCTGTCAGTTTCCGGGACGCCTTGCTATTCTCTAGGGCGTCCTGCCGGTCTCAAGGATACGACCAGACTCGGGTCGTCTGTGGCCAAGAAGGTTTGATCTCGACCTGAGCACAGACAGCGCTGGTGCCCACACGGTTGTCTCTGGAAGGCCAGCAAACGCCAGTTGATGAGGGGCTGTGCTGGGGAGGGTGTGTGTGTGGGGGGGGGGGTGTTGTTGGGGTAACGTGGGGTATAAGGAGGTGGGTGGAGGTGTGTGGGGGGGTGGGGGGAGAGGCAGGGGAGGGGGGTGCGTCGTGAAGGAGGGGAGGCGGGTTGAGACCTTCCCAAAGTTAATGGTCGCTACACGTCTCCCCTATGTATGAAAATGCATTCCAGGCTTGTGGGTTTATGGCCTCCGACCCTCGTCGATCATCTACCAAGGTGTCTGATCCAATCTCTGGGGGATTTCTTGGTGGGGAGGGGAGGAGGGGAGGAGAAGTCTGGAGGAGAGGGAGGGGAAGTCTGGAGGAGAGGGGAGCGAAGCAGGGGCTCAGGAGGGGCGGGAGGGGCTAAAAGGGAGGAGGGAGGGAAAGGGGCGGCGTTCAGAGGGTCTAAAGAGTGCTAAGGAGAGAGAGAGAGAGAGAGAGAGAGAGAGAGAGAGAGAGAGAGAGAGAGAGAGAGAGAGAGAGAGAGAGAGAGAGAGAGAGAGAGAGAGAGAGAGAGAGGTGGTGGGGTCAGGTCAGGGTCCTGGAGATAAGATGAATAAGTTATGGGAGAGGAGAGAGAAAGCGAGAGAGAGAGAGAGAGAGAGAGAGAGAGAGAGAGAGAGAGAGAGAGAGAGAGAGAGAGAGAGAGAGAGAGAGAGAGAGAGAGAGAGAGAGAGAGTGGCATGGGTCGAGGACGAGAATTGAAATGGGCCTTCCAGACGGTCCCGGAAGAATAAGCTACACCCTCAACACGAACACATCCGGCGACAGAAAACTTCATCGATTCTGACAAGGTGGCGAGTTGTTTAACGAATACATTTACCGGGTTAACGAGTGCGTTGATCGCGTTAACGAAGAGTTTGACATAATGAACGAAGACGTGTCCCCGGATAACGCCCAAGCCGATCTGATTAGCGAGCAAGACTGAAGACAATTTGGCCCCAGAATTTCAAGCAGCTCTGAGCCTGAGTCCCGCACGAGGCTAGACAAGAGATAAGCACAGATAACACCCAGATAACAGAGAAACCAGGACATGGAGGCAACGACCAGATAACAGAGCAACCAGGCAACGACCAGATAACAGAGCAACCAGGCAACGACCAGATAACAGAGCAACCAGGACATGGAGGCAACGACCAGATAACAGAGCAACCAGGACATGGAGGCAACGACCAGATAACAGAGCAACCAGGACATGGAGGCAACGACCAGATAACAGAGCAACCAGGACATGGAGGCAACGACCAGATAACAGAGCAACCAGGCAACGACCAGATAACAGAGCAACCAGGACATGGAGGCAACGACCAGATAACAGAGCAACCAGGACATGGAGGCAACGACCAGATAACAGAGCAACCAGGACATGGAGGCAACGACCAGATAACAGAGAAACCAGGACATGGAGACAACGACCAGATAACAGAGCAACCAGGACATGGAGGCAACGACCAGATAACAGAGCAACCAGGCAACGACCAGATAACAGAGCAACCAGGCAACGACCAGATAACAGAGCAACCAGGCAACGACCAGATAACAGAGCAACCAGGACATGGAGGCAACGACCAGATAACAGAGCAACCAGGACATGGAGGCAACGACCAGATAACAGAGCAACCAGGACATGGAGGCAACGACCAGATAACAGAGAAACCAGGACATGGAGACAACGACCAGATAACAGAGCAACCAGGACATGGAGGCAACGACCAGATAACAGAGCAACCAGGCAACGACCAGATAACAGAGCAACCAGGCAACGACCAGATAACAGAGCAACCAGGCAACGACCAGATAACAGAGCAACCAGGCAACGACCAGATAACAGAGCAACCAGGACATGGAGGCAACGACCAGATAACAGAGCAACCAGGCAACGACCAGATAACAGAGCAACCAGGCAACGACCAGATAACAGAGCAACCAGGACATGGAGGCAACGACCAGATAACAGAGCAACCAGGACATGGAGGCAAGATATACAGACAATTAAAACAAGATAAATGAAACAAAGACGAAGCTTGAAGAAGGTGGAATAAGATGATGATGACCTGCCCACCATAGCTAGAGCATAATGACCTACCCAGTACTAGCAGAACATAATGACCTACCCAGTACTAGCAGAACATAATGACCTACCCAGTACTAGCAGAACATAATGACCTACCCAGTACTAGCAGAACATAATGACCTACCCAGTACTAGCAGAACATAATGATCTCTCTAACAGATCACTTATCATCAGCTAACAACCCCGGGAGGAGGAGGAAGAGGAGGAGGAGGAGAAGGAGGAGGAGGAGGAGGAGGAGGAGGGTGGAATGGAAATTAGGAGATCGAGAAATGAACTAGGTCAGGACCAGCTCTTGGTGGCAACGTCCCAGGTCCTCGTTTGATCATTACTCTTGTTCCACCGTGTGGAGGGCACTCGCAGCACCAGGTAAGATGGCCAGAGAGTCTCTCCACCCTAATAGGATCACGTATTTGGACAACACACTCCTCGTTCGAAGTTATTATTATCATTAACATCATTCATTCGTAGAATCCTTCCCATCGGCTCATCAATATCATCGTTTCTATCCCCAAAACTGTAATCTGTCATGTTATTTCCGCCGTCCTTCATGTTCCCGCAATCGCTTTCCGCTTTCATCTACAGGCCCTCATGGCTGGTCATAATTTCGCCTATAATTAATACCAGTGATTTTGTTTTCTCTTGAGGGAGGGTGGGGTTTGAGGGGGTTTGTTTTTTGTTCGAGGCTCCAGTTACGTACGAGGGCCCACATCAAGACAGGGCCTTAATTGAAATATAGAGAGGTTACTGAAAGGGGGGAAAAACAAAAGGAGAGACAAGGGAAAGTACTTACGAATTCTGGAGGAAGTGGATGACTTGTCTTTTAAAAAGTGCCAGGGTCATAGTTACTGGGAGAGACATGAGAAGGTAGGGAGTTCCAAAGCTTCGAAGTGTATGGAAAGAAACAAATATCAAGTTGGCCAACCCTTGAGTTGCCAAGGGCCACACAGTAATCATGTGACCCAGCAACTTGCATAGTATTGCCTGGTCTAGCTAGTGGTGGGGGGCTCACAAGCAGCCAGCTCTCGGGAGCAAAAACCAAAGTAATACCTACAGAAGTGGGAAAGTTAGCCAACACTGCGACGTAGGACAAGCGGGTCAAGTTTTGAAATTAGCCCGGGAGAGTTTATAAGTCGGACCGCTTTCAACTCAACTCTGTCCTGTAAGGATGCGGAGTTAGAACCATTCCAGATGTGAGAGCAGTACTCCATACAAGGACGAACCAATTCTTTGTATAATAGCAACAACTCTTCAGTTGAAAAGAAATTTCGACATCTAAACAGGACTTCCAATTTCTTCGAAGCGGACGAAGCTATTTCCGTAATGCGTGGTTTCCAAAGATCGAGTGGATGTTACAGTAATACCAAGTGTGTTCCTTGAGTCAAGAGGTGGAAGTACAGAACTGTCTAAGGAAACAGGAAAGTTGTGAAGAACTTTTGATAGAGAGAGGAGCAGGAACAGGGTTTGGGAGGCATTAGACTTTACCAAATTTCGTCTACGCCACTGAGATAGCCTGTCTAAGTTTGAATTTACTGATGGAGTTGTGTCAAGACGAAAAGATGCAGATCGTGTGAGAGAAGAAAGAGTACAATTGAAGGATGTGGAGAAGTGCAGTGTTGAGTCGTCAGCGTATGAGTGCACTGGGTTATTTGTGGACGAGAGGGAATCGTTGAAAAAAGAAGAAAAAGCGTAGGAGACAGGAGAGAACCTTGAGGGACATCGCTGTTGATGGAGAAAGGGGGAAAGGCTGATCCATCAACAACCATGGAGATAGATCGGCCAGAGAGGAAGCTAGATATGATGGAGCAAAGTGAGATATGAAACTATGATAACCCCTTCAGAACGACGGTAAGAACCGCAAGCACGGTGACATGTTCGAAGGTAGGAAGGCGCGTCCCATTTTCCTACGATGCTACTACGGTCTGTGGACAAGACGGTGCGATCCATGAGTTCGACGGAACGACCCGTTGGGCACGATGTGCCCGGCCAAGGCTCGTAACTGCCATGGTCAGGGACGCTTCACCTGCATCAAGGACACCACATGACTTTAGTGAGTCTTCATCATCTCTTCATGGCTTTGTACTTTGTCGAGGGACGCTGTCGGAGGCAGTGAAGTAATTGTCCAGCGGTGAGGCTCTGGTGAGCGTGTGTGTGTGTGTGTGTGTGTGTGTGTGGAGGGGGTGTACGTACAGCTATGCCCCGCCCCGGGAACCAGGCGCACCTGTTTTGCATAATAGCAATATTCCTTAAAGGTTGAGAGCTACATCGGCATATCCAGCGACACCGTTAAAAGCTAGAGAGAGAGAGAGAGAGAGAGAGAGAGAGAGAGAGAGAGAGAGAGAGAGAGAGAGAGAGAGAGAGAGAGGTAAAAAAAAATACATTGGATTTTGTAGCGAAAATGGCCGTAGACTTTGCTCTTTTTCGCTATGATGAAAGAAAAAAAAAAGAGAGAGAGAAAATAATCAGATTTTTGTCTGGGGTTAATGAGTGCAGAAGCATACGATAGGGATGCCGATATCCCAGAACCGTATAAACACGAATATCCCAGAGCTACATCGCTGGGATATCCCAGAGACCGAGCTGCAGAGGCATCCCAGAGCCGTTTCGCATGGATAAGCCACGGAGAGAAGATTGATCTGTCATGGCAAGCCCTCGATAAAAAAAAAAGAGTTATGTAAATACAAATCAATCCATCATGCAGTTGAATGCCTCAATCCGCGTTTGAAAAGATATCAATCGCAATTAAGTATTCAGCAATAATCAGTCTGATGCTTAGGAAAAAAAAAAGAAAACAGTCGCGTATGCGGCAATAATCGGTCTGACGCTCAGGAAGAAAACAAAATGAGTTTGTTGTTCGTCCTTCTTCGAGGGAAAACATTGAACTCATGAGGGACGTGATGACGTGATGAACAGCTCTTCCGGGAAAGTCGTCGTATGGAAGGAGTTCCTGTCGCAATACAGTGCTATGCGATAGATCACTGTAGCCTCTCGAGGAGTTAAAGAAGCTATGTATGTCACATTTGCCTTAAAAAACTGGTGGAGGCGTTAGTGTCTATACTATGAACTCTAGACAACAGAAAGGGGGATAATATTGCTCTGTAAGCAGGACGACACGAGAAAATCTTCTACGATTTTTCGAATACGGTTCCTAAAACTCCAATTTCTTAAACCCAGTTCTTTAATTAGAACTTATCTAAAGGATGTATTAAAGGCAAAAAAAATATAAATAAAATGCTGATTTCCACTTCATCCAATTACCTCATGTCCTCATGAGGAGCCGATGGACATGTCCTCCAACCATACCTGTTGGAGTGACCCTATTACGAGGCTAAGACACGGCCTATTTTCACCTATTTGTGATGCGATCCCGTTAGTAAAACATCCCCAGAATGGACGAAATCTAAAAGACATGGAAGAAGTCTTTCTACTGGATGAATCAAGGCGTCCAGGTGGAAAACCCCGGGGCCAAAAGCCTCAGAGATATAGCCAAAGAGGGGAAACTGCGCTGAGGTGTTACACACGTAAAAATCTACAACCCAAATACACTAGATGCGCAGTTTAGAAGCGTAGTAGTACCTAGCACATGCGCAGTCTATCTACCAGCCCTGAGGTGACAGGATGAGCAGTTCAGTTGCGCAATGGGCTCTTACATGGAGGGGGGGAATTAAACCGTCGGAACTTGTTAATGAGGTTAACAATCGTTAATGAGGGAAGGCGAGACAAGAGTCTGTCTCAGCATCTAACTCGAAGAGAAAAAAAATGGTGAGAGAGAGAGAGAGAGAGAGAGAGAGAGAGAGAGAGAGAGAGAGAGAGAGAGAGAGAGAGAGAGAGAATGATCCAATTTGTTTTTCTTCCACTTCCCCCGGTACAAAGTCGTCCAGATGGATCAAAAATACAAACTGACCAAGAAACAC
>NC_092233.1:57649359-57656859 GCF_036320965.1 Panulirus ornatus
TGGCCCTCTTAACGTCCCTTCCTGCTGGTAGCGGCAGGGGCGGCCCCTGCCAGACACCCGCCCCTCACACCCCCCTGCTGCTGCTCCAGGCCCTACACCCAGGCCTCCTACCGTCTTCCCCTCCTCCTCCCCAAACTCCCACGCAGCCTCCTACTGCCCTAAATCTATCCCCAAGACCTTGTCCTATGCCCTGCCCCAAGGCTATCTACTGCCCTAATCCCTACCCCAATCTCCCACTGCCCCAGCCCCTGTCTTAAGTCCCCTACTGCCCCAACCCTTGCCCCAGGAGGTCCTCTTAACGTCCCATCCTAATAGCAGCAGTAAGGGCGGCTGCAAGCCTCCTACTGCACTAACCTCTGCCCTAACACCTCCTCCTCCTCCTCCTCCGGCCCTATCCTCCCTCAGGAGGGTCAGGTCGACGCCTAACCCGCACTAGTAACTTATTTCGAGAAATGAGACTAGTCAACTATGGCTAATAGTAACAATAATTAATAATGATAATAATAATAATAATAATAATAATAATAATAATAATAATAATAATAATAATAATAATAATAATAATTATCCCTGGGGATAGGGGAGAAAGAATACTTCCCACGTATTCCCTGCGTGTCGTAGAAGGCGACTAAAAGGGAAGGGAGCGGGGGGGCTGGAAATCCTCCCCTCTCTTTTTCTTTTTTTTTTTTATCCAAAGGAAGGAACAGAGAAGGGGGCTGGATGAGGATGTTTCCTCAGAGGCCCAGTCCTCTGTTCTTAACGCTACCTCGCTGACGCGGGAAATGGCGAATAGTATAAAAAAAAAATAATAATAATGATAATAATAATAATGATAATAATAATAACACTGCAAGGTTGGACAATAATGCCGATAATGAAGATAATAAAAGATATAATGATAACCATAACAATGTCGATTTATGACACGAAATTCAGCCAAAACCTCAAAACTAACAGAGGCCAGACACACGACCAGACCTGGCCACCACGAGCGAGTGAGGGAAACGTTTCTTTTATTTTTTGCCTCCCTCCTTCAAAAACGTTTGAGGATCGTTGGAATAAGGAAACGTTTTCATGGTGGGTTGCCATCGACGTTGCTTGAAATGGAATGGACAATTAGCATGTAACTTTAAGCCTTGGGAACACTTCACCTCCACAGCTGGTTTGAATCTAGTTATGTCATAATGTTGTGTGTGTGTGTGTGTGTGTGTGTGTGTGTGTGTGTGTGTGTGTGTGTGTGTGTGTGTGTGTGAGGTCACCCTTGTGACAGATTTCGTAAACGTTGAAATGTGGCCAAAAATTGGCTACAAATTTTGTAAGCATTTTTTTTTCTATTTTGTGTGTGTGTGTGTGTGTGTGTGTGTGTGTGAGTGTGTGTGTGTGTGTGTGTGTGTGTTTCTATGCAGAGCTTCGTCTGAATTCAGTGACATTTAAGGAAACAACGACTTTATTTAGGTTATCAAACCACTGGTCTCACCAAATCCTTTAAATGACTTAAATCAAGGTAGTGAGAAATGTGTTGTGAGATGCTCATGTGTGGCACATGGCAACCATTTGATCACTGGGCAGACGAAGAAATGGAGGGAAGAAAAACAAACCATTATATTCCCTCGTGAAAGATATTCTAAAGACAGTTATAGCGAACGAACAGGGTGTTGAACACTTTATCCACACACTGCAGGGTATATTCGCAGAGTGTTTATACAGTGGTCGAGACAGAGCTGATCCTTGTGGCGGGGCACTGGGAGACCAGATGGGTTCGTACGGTGGTGGTGTTGGCGAACTGCAGCTCTTTAAGGCTTACCTGGCTACAGGAGGCTGAGGACGACGCGGCGGGGTGGGTGCGTGGAGAGAGAGAGAGAGAGAGAGAGAGAGAGAGAGAGAGAGAGAGAGAGAGAGAGAGAGAGAGAGAGAGAGAGAGAGAGAGAGAGAGAGAGAGAGAGAGACAGACTTCGAGCGATCAGTCTATGGAGCACCAAGCGTTTAGATGGTGTGAGAGGGACAGAGGGATGGTATGGTATACCCTTTCCTATACCCTTTACCAAAGCAGCCACCCGCTATGCACTGGGTGAGGAGGAAGACTTCGACGTGAGGAGGCACACGTGAGTGTGTCGGGGGTGAAAAACTCAGGTGGACCAGGCGTGTGAAGTTGATGTGGGACTGAGAGACGAGATAGGTGGGAGAGGACGTCGAAGCATATCATCCAGACTGACACAAAAGAGAAAGAGGTTTGTGGCTCGAACGGCCTATACAGGAGGAGGTAGGAGCCTACTGTGGTCAAGGGTGGGGACACAGTACGACTCCAGCAGACTGGTAAACTGACGACGATTCTGGCTTTGATGGCGAGGCGGTCGGCGTTAGTCCATCTCTGGAGGTTTATCAAGGGATCATAACAGTCAGTAGAGGCCTTCGTCGACCTACTCCTCCCATCGCGAAGACACATCCATCACAAGCATTACACGAGGGTCACCCTCGTCTGTGGCGACCCCACTAGAGAGGCCACAAGACGAGGGAGGTGGAGGTGGAGGTGGCGGACCCAGGGAAACAGATGGCCGTGGGAGCACGCGCGTGTGTGTGTGTGTGTGTGACCAGAGAGCACACACACACAGACCTTCCTCTCCTCCTCCTGCCGCCCGTGGGGTGCAGGTCGTCGCATTAAGAAGTTTATGACAGGACGGTGTCAGGAGCGCTAGCTAAACACCAGGGTTTTAAACTAGCCAGAACGGCCTCGCTGCTGGCCCAAGATATTGTAAGCTTAACAGCCCAGTTTAATAGCCAGAACAGCCTCGCGACTGACCCAAGAGATATTGTAAGCTTTAACAGCTCAATTTTAACAGCCTCGCTACTGCTCAAGATATTGTAAGCTTTAACAGCTCAAGTTTAACAGCCTCGCTACTGCTTAAGATATTGTAAGCTTTAACAGCTCAAGTTTAACAGCCTCGCTACTGCTTAAGATATTGTAAGCTTTAACAGCCCAAGTTTAACAGCCTCGCTACTGCTTAAGATATTGTAAGCTTTAACAGCCCAAGTTTAACAGCCTCGCTACTGCTCAAGATATTGTAAGCTTTAACAGCTCAATTTTAACAGCCTCTCTACTGCTTAAGATATTGTAAGCTTTAACAACCCAAGTTTAACAGCCTCGCTACTGCTTAAGATATTGTAAGCTTTAACAGCTCAAGTTTAACAGCCAAAAGCAGCGTTGCGACGACTGGCTCGGGCCTCCCACACTTAACCCTTACCTTCTTCACGACTCTCTCTCTCTCTCTCTCTCTCTCTCTCTCTCTCCCGAGGCAAGCAGGGAGAGGGTAAACTTTTTTTCCCCGGGCAATAATTCGAGATGGCTTCACTACTTTATAGCGGATAAAACTCTCTATCTCAGGAGCATTTCCCAAGGGCTGGGAGGATATCAGCGGACATAAAAGAGTCCTGGGCTATGGAACAAAGGACTCAATTACTGCCAAATGATTTCAGGAGAGATCGTTGTCCTCCTTCATAAAGATTTTACTGTACTGAACCAGTGTAAGGGGGCCTGCTGGGGCGCCCCCAGGTTCTCCCCCGATCCTAGTCACCCTGACCCGACCCCCAGTCACCCACAGAAACCTCCTCACCTTTGACCTAAGCCCACCACCCGATCGCCTCACCTTCATCTATTCTTTGACCTAAGCCCACCACCCAATCGCCTCACCTTCATCTACTCTTTGACCTAAACCCACCACCTAATCGCCTCACCTTCATCTAATCTTTGACCTAAACCCACCACCTAATCGCCTCACCTTCATCTAATCTTTGACCTAAACCCACCACACAATCGCCTCACCTTCATCTAATCTTTGACCTAAACCCCCACCCAATCGCCTCACCTTCATCTAATCTTTGACCTAAGCCCACCACCCAATCGCCTCACCTTCATCTAATCTTTGACCTAAACCCCCCATCCAATCGCCTCACATTCATCTACTCTTTGACCTAAACCCCCACCCAATCGCCTCACCTTCATCTACTCTTTGACCTAAACCCCTACCCGACCGTCCGCTTTAGCAATCGTCTGATCTTTGACCTAGCTCATTCCCTTCTACCTCTCGTCTCACCATCATCTGACCTTTGACCCTGACCTCCTACCGTCCCCATCATTTCTGAAGTGTGACCTAAGACTCGCCACTTAACCCCTCCCCTCTCCCCCACCCTTCCACCATCACCTGACCTCCTCTGACATAAGTCATACTTACGACTTTCCCCTCAACCGCTACTTGGAAAGTCCACTTCTAAAATCAAAGAACCAGCTTGATACTTAAGACAAATCCCTTCAGTGCGACAAGATCGGAACTTAGAACCCAATCAACAGTCCCAGATCGACCTTGAAGTTAAACTCAACATTCTATATGTATTCGATGATCTCCCTCCCCCTCTCGCCTCTGGGTCATAAATAATACTCACATTTAAAAGTTCCAGTGAAACTTAGACTTTAAACTTGATCTTAAATGAAGCCTTTTCCTTCACCACGTATGATCCCCTTTTCCGTCTGGAACTTTTTCCTCCACGACCTCATCCTTCTATCGAAAATGCCTCACAACTTTCTTTGACGATTCTGTAATTCCACCTCTCGACTCGATGAACATACTTGGCATTACTGTAACGTCCACTCAATCTTGGAAACCCTCACATTACGGGAATGGCTAAGTCTACCTCTCAGAAACTTGGGTGCCCTGTTTAGATGCCGAAACTTATCTTCTGAACAGTGGCTCCGTTTATACAAGGGCTTGGTCCGTCCTTGTCTGGAGTACTGCTCTCACATCTAGAGCGATTCGAACTGTACCCTTACTTGACAGAGTCGAGTCGAAAGCGGCCCGACTTATAGACCCTCCCAGGCTAACTTTGGAATTTGACCCGCTTGCCCTACGACGCAAATAATGGTTCACATTCCCTCTTCTATCGGTATCACTTTGGCTTTTGCTCCCAAAGAGCTGCCTGCCCTCAGCATTAGCTAGATCATGCAGTACTAGCCAAGCTGATGCGTCACATGATTACGGTGAGGCCGTCGGCAACTCAAGGGTGGGCCGTTTTGATACCTGCTTCTCTCCCTACACCTCGAAGCGCTTGGGGAAACTCTCTACCCTCACGTGTGTTTCCCTATTCACAATGACCCGCCACATTTCAAAAGACAGGTTTTTCACTTCCTCCAAAATTCGTAAACACTTTCCCCCTGCCTCTCTTTTTTCCCCCAATTCATTACCCTCTCTATACTACAAGGCCTGGCCTTGATGTGGACTTTCGTCCGTGCCTGGAGCCTCCAACGTAAAAAAAAATAGTATATATATATATATATATATATATATATATATATATATATATATATATATATATATATATATATATATATATATATATAGTATGTCTTGGACAATCGCATGTTTACCAAATGGCGTCCTAGCTTCGCCTCTTCGATGTATATCAACTGACGTATATTTCTCCCTTGTGACTCCCCTGATGATGTGATTATTACACGAAAGTGCACTTGGGAACTTATTGTGTTTCATTTTCCCATGGACTCATAAGAATATATATATATATATATATATATATATATATATATATATATATATATATATATATATATATATATATATACACACACAGTTACTTCAGGACGCCTTAAAAAAAAAAAGGATCCTGGAGTTATCAGGAGTTTTCCAAGGATCACTGGGACGCAACGTTGCATTACCCCAAGCAAAGGAGTCCCCACGGTGTTGCAGTCCTGGGGGCCCCTAAATGCAAGCGAACGCCCTGGGGACAAATCTGTGGTGTGCGGAAGGAGGAGGAGGAGGAGGAAGAGGTGTGACTGTGTAAGAAATGATAGCGTAAAAGAGAGAGAGAGAGAGAGAGAGAGAGAGAGAGAGAGAGAGAGAGAGAGAGAGAGAGAGAGAGAGAGAGAGAGAGGAGTGTGGTGGTGAGGAGACGTGGACGGTTGTGAGAGCTGAAAGGCATATGGTGATCAGGGCACGTAAGGAGGTGGCGAATGAAGAGCGGTTGCCTTCGAGGGTGGAGTGGAGGAGGATTTGAGTTATTGGGAGACGGAACGTGCTTCCGGACGGGTGTGAGAGGAGTGCATGGGATGGAACGAATTAGAATGATGAGGTATACAGGGGACGGTGTGTGGTTTTGATGCATTATACAAGACAGGCAGAGAGCGGCGAATGATTGCAAAAAACGCCTTTCATTCTGTGTTCCTAAAAGGTACTTTGCTAAGCAGAAAACGAGTAACTAGCATGATTATATATATATATATATATATATATATATATATATATATATATATATATATATATATATATATATATATATATATATATATATTGGAAAAGGTAACAGTGGAGCGCCTGATGAAGTACATTCCTACTTGTCCACGGAGAAATGAAAGATGATAAGTTCCCAAGTGCACTTTCGTGTCATAATCACATCATTAGGAGGAGATACAAGAAATAAATATGACAGTCAGTTGATATACAACAAAGAGACGCATTACATATACATATATATATATATATATATATATATATATATATATATATATATATATATATATATATATATCACGCCTGAAACGCATTATGCAGAGCACTCTCCCCTCATCATACGGAGCGCCGTTCATCCTAGGAAACAAATGGCCACATCATCACACTAAAGGCCTATACCTCACCGAGTCTAATTCCCACCCGGAATCTCACCATTCCAAGTATTTTGACATTCCAGAATTCTGGATTCCAGTGATCCACCCCTCAAAAAAAAAGTGGGGGGGGGGGTTTGGTTGGTGGGGGAGGATTCTCGTTGGCTTAACACTCAGGGGGATCAAGTAGTGAAGTCCCTGAAATGCCTGCCACTACCTCAGGGAAATCAGGGACCTGAAATGCCTGCCACTACTTCAGGGAAATCAGGGACCTGAAATGCCTGCCACTACTTCAGGGAAATCAGGGACCTGAAATGCCTACCACTAGTTCAGGGAAAGCAATGACCTGAAATGCCTGCCACTACTTCAGGGAAATTAGGGACCTGAAATGCCTGCCACTACTTCAGGGAAATCAGGGACCTGAAATGCCTGCCACTACTTCAGGGAAATCAGGGACCTGAAATGCCTGCCACTACTTCAGGGAAATCAGGGACCTGAAATGCCTACCACTAGTTCAGGGAAAGCAATGACCTGAAATGCCTGCCACTACTTCAGGGAAATTAGGGACCTGAAATGCCTGCCACTACTTCAGGGAAATCAGGGACCTGAAATGCCTGCCACTACTTCAGGGAAATCAGGGACCTGAAATGCCTGCCACTACTTCAGGGAAATCAGGGATGTATGCTGTGTTATACACCAAGATCTTGTCAGTCACTCACCATTCACTAGTGGCCCGGCTGGGGCCCACGGCTGAATCACACGTGAATAAAAAAGGAGAGAGAGAGAGAGAGGGAGGAAAAAAAAAGATTGGAAAGAGCAAATGTATATATTCGCAGACC
>NC_092233.1:57661859-57669359 GCF_036320965.1 Panulirus ornatus
CAAAAAACAGTTGAAGAGAGTGTGTGTGTGTGTGTGTGTGTGTGTGTGTGTGTGTGTGTGTGTGTGTGTGTGTGTGTGTGTGTGTTTGTGTGTGAAAGTAAGTGTGTCAGTTTGAGTCAGAACCAGGTTAAGAGTTTGAGTTAGAGCTAGAGAGAGAGAAATAGAGAGAGAGAGAGAGAGAGAGAGAGAGAGAGAGAGAGAGAGAGAGAGAGAGAGAGAGAGAGAGAGAGAGAGAGAGGCGCGACTATTAACCCAGTGAGGTGATCAATAGTGACACAGGAGACGAACCAGTGGTTAACATCTACTTCAAAAAAAATAAGATATAAAAAAAAATTCTGGACTGTATATATCTTACGGAAGTTATCCTATCCCATCCTTACTCCCAGACTGGAATTAATGCCACATAAATTCTTGCACCGTCAGGTACAATGGTCGTACCATCGTGCTCAAGGGTCGTACCATCGTGCTCAAGGGTCGTACCATCGTACTCAAGGGTCGTTCCATCGTGCTCAAGGGTCGTCCCATCGTACTAAAGGGTCGTACCATCGTGCTCAAGGGTCGTACCATCGTACTCAAGGGTCGTACCATCGTGCTCAAGGGTCGTCCTATCGTGCTCAAGGGTAGTACCATCGTACTCAAGGGTCGTTCCATCGTACTCAAGGGTCGTTCCATCGTACTCAAGGGTAGTACCATCGTACTCAAGGGTCGTTCCATCGTACTCAAGGGTCGTTCCATCGTACTCAAGGGTCGTACCATCGTGCTCAAGGGTCGTTCCATCGTACTCAAGGGTCGTTCCATCGTACTCAAGGGTCGTACCATCGTGCTCAAGGGTCGTACCATCGTGCTCAAGGGTCGTCCCATCGTACTCAAGGGTTTAGAGAACTCTGATAATAAGACACTTTCAAATGAGACTCCTTTGTACACATTAGGGAACTCTGTTTCCACAGAGACTTTTCCAATTTTCTTTCCCAATATCTTATCTTCCTTTCCCCTCCTCCTCCTCCTCTTCCTCCTCCTCCTCCTCCTCCTCTTCCTCCTCCTCCCTCACCTGCTCGACTTCCTCCACCGTTTGTGTTGACGTTGAAGATATGAGGGACGGTAAAACATCCATTCCGGATTATATTCTTGTACGATTTCCAGATTGCTGCACTTTTGTTTAGTGCAAAGACGAATCCTGCTACGTCCATCACAATGAACCTTAGCCAAAATATTGACATTGATATAATATATATATATATATATATATATATATATATATATATATATATATATATATATATATATATATGAGTCCACGGGGAAAGTGAAACACGATAACTTCCCAAGTGCACTTTCGTGTAATAATCACATCATCGTCTCTTCGATGTATATCAACTGACTTATATTTCTCTCTTGTGTCCCCCCTGATGATGTGATTATCACACGAAAGTGCACTTGGGAACTTATCGTGTTTCATTTTCCCCGTGGACTCATAGGAATATCTTGATCACGCGCAAAATTGTAATCCTTTCCAATATATTATATATATATAAGAGAGAGAGAGAGATTCCCTTGCCTTCAGTAGAAGACGAGTGTGTGGGGGAATTTAACCATTGTGAGCGACCAATTCTCGTCGCAGTGAATTAACATATGCAAATGGCCCTTTGAGATAATGCTATAAAATGCTAATTATGCAGATCCCAGCGAGGAATTCAATGTCTCTCGAGTCAGGCCATTTCTAGCTGCCCTCTCATCCCGGTGATGAATGCAATGCCTAAGACAGTGTAGCGGAAATGTAAATTAATCTTATAACTTTGTTTTGCTGAATGGTAAACGACCTGGAGTTTACTTTAGAGGTTTATAAAGTATTTGGGAGCGCGGAAGGGCGCTGCTATACGTGTCCTCCCCATACCCGTTTGTGTCTCTAGGTTTACATTGCATTACGGTTTCCCGCCCTCTCCGGGGAAGTATACGATCGTTTAAAACTTTCTACAAAGGATTTCTATGGCAATACAGATAATCTATTAACATCCTAACATCCTCTCAACTCATCTATATGACTGGAATTTCAGCTGTTTTCTAGATAAGAATGAAAAGCCATCCACACGTCTAAGTGTTCAAGAGTTTTATCTGTACTAGCTTGGGGGGGAGGTCGTGTGCGTCTCTCTGTTTTAAACTACGTAAGGCTTTAAATAAAGTTAGAAATAAGGCTGAAAGACGTTTAAATGAAAGACACAACACAAGTGTGTTTCTCGAGACAAGCAAAAATTCCTCATCACCTTAACTTCTGGCTTAGAAAGCTGTTAACTTAAAAGTTGTGATGGTAACGAATGCGAGAGAGGATTGGTCCCGCAAGACATTGTCTTTGAAGTGATAGGAGTGCGTGAGAGTGTGAGGGGAAGAGTGCGTGAGACTGCGAGGGGAAGAGTGCGCGAGACTGCGAGGGGAAGAGTGCGCGAGAGGATGAGGGAAGAGTGCGTGCGAGTGTGAGGGAAGAGTGCGTGAAAGTGAGGCAAGAGTGCATGAGAGTGGGAGGTAAGAGTGCGTGAGAGTGTGAGGGAAGAGTGCGGGAAAGTGAGGTAAGTGTGCATGAGAGGATGAGGGACGAGTGCGTGAGAGTGTGAGGGAAGAGCGTGAAGATTGTTAAGTGTGAGGGAGGCTTCGAGAGGGAGGGGTTACTATGACTGTCATTAAAGAGAACGCGCACACTACTGACTGCCTTCACTGTGTTGCCACACCTGTGTCTCTAAAGTACTACTACTACTACTACTACTACTACTACTACTACTACTACTACTACTACTACTACTACTACTACTACTACTGCTACTACTACTACTACTACTACTACTACTACTACTACTACTGCTACTACTACTACTACTACTACTACTGCTACTACTACTACTACTACTACTACTACTACTACTACTACTACTACTACTACTACTACTGCTACTACTACTACTACTACTACTACTGCTACTACTACTACTACTACTACTACTACTACTACTACTACTACTACTGCTACTACTACTACTACTACTACTACTACTACTACTACTACTACTACTACTACTACTACTACTACTACTACTGCTACTACTACTACTACTACTACTACTACTACCACTACTACTACTACTACTACTACTA
Organism: Panulirus ornatus; assembly: GCF_036320965.1. Classification (NCBI taxonomy): domain Eukaryota; kingdom Metazoa; phylum Arthropoda; class Malacostraca; order Decapoda; family Palinuridae; genus Panulirus; species Panulirus ornatus. The sequence continues at coordinate 57,664,998 of NC_092233.1, forward strand.
CTACTACTACTACTACTATACTACTACTACTACTACTACTACTACTACTACTACTACTACTACTACTACTACTACTACTACTACTACTACTACTACTACTACTACTACTACTACTACTACTACTACTACTACTACTGCTACTACTACTACTGCTACTACTACTACTACTACTACTACTACTACTACTACTACTACTACTACTACTGCTACTACTACTACTACTACTACTACTACTACCACTACTACTACTACTACTACTACTACTACTACTACTACTACTACTGCTACTACTACCACTACTACTACTACTACTACTACTACTACTACTACTACTACTACTACTACTACTACCACTACTACTACTACTACTACTACTACTACTACTACTACTACTACTACTACTGCTACTACTACTACTACTACTACTACTACTACTACTACTACTACTACTGCTACTACTACTACTACTACTACTACTACTACTACTACTACTACTACTACTACTACTACTACTACTACTACTACTACTGCTGCTGCTACTACTACTACTACTACTACTACTACTACTACTACTACTACTACTACTACTACTACTACTACTACTACTGCTACTACTACTACTACTACTACTACTACTACCACTACTACTACTACTACTACTACTACTACTACTACTACTACTACTACTACTACTGCTACTACTACCACTACTACTACTACTACTACTACTACTACTACTGCTACTACTACTACTACTACTACTACTACTACCACTACTACTACTACTACTACTACTACTACTACTACTGCTGCTGCTGCTACTACTACTACTACTACTACTACTACTACTACCACTACTACTACTACTGCTGCTGCTACTACTACTACTACTACTACTACTGCTACTACTACTACTACTACTACCACTACTACTACTACTACTACTACCACTACTACTACTACTACTACTACTACTACTACTGCTGCTGCTACTACTACTACTACTACTACTACTGCTACTACTACTACTACTACTGCTACTACTACCACTACTACTACTACTACTACTACTACTACTACTACTACTACTACTACTACTACTACTACTACTACTACTACTACTACTACTACTACTACTACTACTACTACTACTACTACTACGTGAAAAGTAGACAATGAGAAAGTCAGATGTTTTAGAACGGTGTTGAAGGCCACAGCAAAAGATTCTTCAAATTCCCCAAGAGACGAGGACCAGAGGTGGGGGCAACATGCGAGATCCCAGATGGGATATTGTGCCGCAAAAGCAGTTTTGGGATCTGACAACAAGGGAATGAGATTCTACGTTACGGATAGCGACAGCTGATGAGATTTTCCAAGACTTTGGGAAAGCAGACGCGAGAGTGTACACGGGTAATTGTCGTGAAGATGAGAGGGAAAGGGTGGCATCAAAGTATGCGTGCGTCCTAGACGCTACATTTATCTAGACCAGAGCTTAGAATAGACGACCACACATCGAACGTAGCTTAAAGGGGGGGAAACATTTCTTGAAGACATGGAGAGTGATATTATTTATCCCACGCGCCTTGTGTCCCCCCCCCCCCCCCCCCTGTGATTGGAAAAGTACTTAAAAAGACTTTACGGAAGGAGAATATGGGAGAAGGTGTCCGCTTAGTGGAACATGGTGTGGAGGAGGAGTTAGACGTCGAGTCATTCAAGTAGATCTGGAGGGGAATGAGCTGCCGAAAAGTGCGATCTTATAGGGTGGTCAGGTCGGGGAAGGGGAGGAGGACGGGTTGAGTTACGTACGTACGCCGCTAGAAATCATCTACGTAACAACGGACCAGAGAGACTCGTTGGTTAAGGATGGCACATCAGCAACGTTCCATTCCACGGAAGTCTAGCTTTTTGCGATGATTTCAGGCAGGAATAGAGACGAATGGAGGCACAAGGCAAGGGGCGCGATCCATGGCCTTACTACACACACACACACTGTCTCCACATGCCACGGGCATGAGGGAGAGAGCGATCAAATCACTCACGACGGAGGAGGTAAACGCTTGATAGGAACAAGCGGGGGGACGGACGTAGGAGGCATCCAGACCTAACCGACCGGCACTTGTCACCGTGGAAGAGAGTCGAAGTTGGCGGGAGTCATCGTCTACCCACCCGCAGGATCATAGTTGCTTCCATCCCTTTGAATCCTTCTTAACAATAGGACGCCTCAACCATCGACGGAAAGGTTCGCCTATCGACAGGATGCCTTACCTGTCCACAGGATGCCTTCATCCGTCGACAGGATGATGCCTCGAGAATCGACAGGACGTCTTAACTGTCGACATGACGCCTCAGTCACCATCAACTGGACGCCTCGATCAATAACGCGATCGATCCACTCGACCGTCAGTCAACACGACGTCTGAACGATCAACAGAACGACTCGACCATCGACAGAACGACTCGACCATCAACAGAACGAATCGACCATCGACAGAACGACTCGACACCCAGTTTCCCGACGACAAACGTAAATGATTGTTGATGACTGTAAGATCATCCACTTTCATTTGCATAGTTCACGGCGAGCAAGATCGCCATGAATTCTGCCAGGACCCCGAGCCATCTTCCTCTTGTTTGTCTACCTCAGCTTACTGTCTTCCTCCACGATGCCGCTCATAACTCCTCTCCCGTGAGGGAAGTATTGCCACTCAGGGTCAAAATGGGATCCTTCTTCCTCCCCCTCTCAAGCCACAGACGGAGGTGTAAACATACAGGCCTACATTTCGGCGTGACCTGTTTGGCAACATTGCCCTGAGCGCATGATCCTCTTCGCACGTGAGGAAGATCATGACACGGGGAAGAGGTGGTATACGAGGCCACTTGCTGGATCCACAGGTCTTGTGTTCAGGTACAGACATCGGAGAGAAATGTAGTGGTGGTGGTGGTGGTGGAGGCGCGCGCGGCGTGCATGTGTGTTACGTTCTGTGAGCTAAAGATGGATGAATTTTGTTCCATGGCTTTTGTCTGTTGTCACGCGAGAGAGAGAGAGAGAGAGAGAGAGAGAGAGAGAGAGAGAGAGAGAGAGAGAGAGAGAGAGAGAGAGAGAGAGAGAGAGCTGCAGACAGACAGACAGACACGCGAACACATGAGACAGACACGGGGTGCTCCTTGTTAAGCATCCTTTAAGCTACATTTCACCCAGGGGTAAGGCGCGACGGGATGCGAACGGGAGGAGGGAGGAACCTCCCTCCCTCATCACGCGTGTGAGTCCTTCCTGGCCCCTCACCCCCCCTTTCACCCCCCCAACGTATCCTTTGAGGTCCCTCCTTTGTCGCCGAGGATAACGTATCGACCTCCGCAGGATACGTCAGAGGAAGCCTTTGGCTCCGGTTTGACACATTCGATAGTTTCCAATGGTGTCCACTGCAAGGTGTCCCGATTCACAAGAAGCAATATGATGCTCCCCGGTCGATGCTACTCACTCAGCAAAGACGGTCGGATCTCCCGCGTCCTTCCCTCATTCATTTGTATCACCTCATGAGAGCACTGACTACCTCTTCAACGACTGCTTATACGTAGAGAATATACACGCGACGGAACAAGATGTGATGACGATTGAAAAGGTGGAAGGAAGATGGAATGAAGAGACAGTAAAAGGCTGGGGGGGAAAAAAAAAGCATTTCAGACATTCTATAATGGCTGAAGGAACGAACGGCCAAGAGACAATGGCGAAGCTCTTTGATGTGATTATCTGTTTGTACTGAGCCGTGAGAGAGAGAGAGAGAGAGAGAGAGAGAGAGAGAGAGAGAGAGAGAGAGAGAGAGAGAGAGAGAGAGAGAGAGAGAGAGAGAGAGAGAGAGAGAGAGAGAGAGAGAGAGAGAGAGAGAGAGAGAGAGAGAGAGAGAGAGAGCTCTACACTCGGGCGGGGGGGCCCCCCAGCTCATGAACAAGTCCCCCCCTTCACCCCCCATCAGACCCAGACTGTGTTTATATATTCAAGAACATATAATTAGAAAGAAAGAAAGAAAGAAAAAAAAAGGTCTTGTCTTTGTTTCATCTGTCCTCTCTATAGAATCAGGTATGCAAATAATTATGGAAGGTAGATAGCTTTTTTCTATGTGTTTATATATATATATATATATATATATATATATGTTAGATGTATATACTCAGTCTGACTCCAGACGTGTTCCGTTTCGTCTGTCCCTTCCCCCGCTGCCGACCGACCAGCCAGCAACTCCCACACCCCCCCGCGAGAAATGGTCAGACACTCCGCCCATCTCGACACCTGACGACCTCTCCTTTGCACACCTGTCAGGTACTACATCAACAGAACGATGGTTGACTTCGAACTCCTTCCCACTT
>NC_092233.1:57676859-57686859 GCF_036320965.1 Panulirus ornatus
AGAACTCCGCCCGTCCCGGCATTATCCCAGACGCCGGTGTAATCCCAGGAAGCTTACTAATGCATATATATATATATATATATATATATATATATATATAGATAGATAGATAGATAGATAGATAGATAGATAGATAGATAGATAGATAGATGGATAGATATCGAGATAGATAGACAGATACACAGACAGATATATAAACAGATATGTATAGATAGATGGACAGTTAGACAGACGGATAGATAGATAGATAGATAGATAGATGGATAGATGGATAGATATCGAGATAGATAGACAGATACACAGACAGATATATAAACAGATATGTATAGATAGATGGACAGTTAGACAGACGGATAGATAGATGGATAGATAGATATTAATCGATATAACGAAAGAGAGTAATTAATGCCCTTCAGCTGCTCGAAGATTTGATTTACCAAAAGGAAAAGAGAGTTAAAAGAAAAAGTCTTACAGAATGAGGGAAAGACAGCGGGAGGAATGTAGCCCCTTTTTGCCTGACGAAGAGGGAGGGCATCATCAGTACGGTCAAGCCTCGTATGATGGTCTGCACACACACACAAAAAAAACCATGGGAAGCAGCAGTGAGGCGGATGAGTCCAGAGCCTTAGCTGCTGGACACACACACACACACACACACACACACACACACACACACATACCCACACACACACATATATACACATTCCATACTTCATTAATAAACTCATACACACGATTTCTCCTAACCGTTTCAAAGTAAACCAAAGACACCCATCAGCCTTGGCGAGAATTACACAAGAGGAACCCACAAGCCATGAGCAACCGCAGAATTCAACCGTAATCACCGAGTATGCAAGTTCTAAACGAACGACTCTCACCACACACCAGCTGTTCAACAGAACGGTCCATGTTCGCAATATCATCCAGTTCAAGCACGTCAAAGTGATGTCACCCTTACCTGCATATACCGCCGGATGACTGGGGGATCGCAAAGCAAAACAAAGTCTTGGCCACCGCTTCCGCTTCCACCAAACCTTTACCAAAAAGGAGAGGGAGGGGCTCGAACCCTGCCAAAATTCTCGGCCTCATCAGTAAACAAACTGGGAAGGAAAGGCTTTTTTTTGCTATCGCCAGACTATTAACTCCTGCGGATAAAACAGCCACCATAACCTTCAATCAACGGAGATATAATAAGATATTTGAAGAAGGAAGTTTCCCCTCCAGCGGAGCGAGCAACACCGGACGGGAATAGAAAACGGTTGGCCCCGTTTTCTCCGGCCGGATGACGTATAGATTTAATAAAAACGGATGAAGGATCAGATGCGTTTTGGAATGGGTTTAGGAAGCGAATGTGAGCGGCATTTGTCTCTTCCCCGAACGTATATTCTCCAGCTTATATTCTTAACAGGTAAAACAAAATTTCTTCCTATTCCTACGCTCGCTCGACTGTCATATGATATATATATATATATATATATATATATATATATATATATATATATATATATATATATATATATATATATATATTCCTATGAGTCCACGGGGAAAATGAAACACGATAAGTTCCCAAGTGCACTTTCGTGTAATAATCACATCATCAGGGGAGACACAAGAGAGAAATACAAGAGTCAGCTGATATACAACGAAGAAACGTAGCTAGGACACCATTTGGTATACATGCGATTGTCCAAGACTTGGACAATAGATGGGGCCCCCCACGAGTGTACAACTCCCTCCCCGGACAGTGCAAAAGATGGGGCCCCACGAGTGTACAACTCCCTCCCAGTACAGTACAAGAGATGGGGCCCTACGAGTGTACAACTCCCTCCCCGTACAGTACATATAGGTGTTTACAAGTACACCATTAAGAAAGCTGACAGTACAGATGTTCAAAAAAGATAAGATAAACTGTATCTAACTATATCCAAACATCTAAAAAGCATCCATACTTCTGTATATATCCGCTGGGGAATAATCTCTTGTCCATCTGTTTATTTAACCGGATCCCGTTTTCTTTCTATTGGGAGAAGTGTTTTCTGTCTTTAAACTGAGAAAAACTCATCTCTGCGTTGTTCTTGATCATCATAGACAATTCTCAGGATTTCTCTTCCATTATTTCAGTATCATTAGTGATTTCGCTGAGGGGCAACCCATTTTCTGTGCAATCTGAATGGCGAGTGCACATTTTCTGTGTCATGTCATTGAGGAGAAGCCCATTTTCTGTTCCTCTCGAGGAGGGAGTACTGCATTTTCTGATTCCTTCAGATCAGAGTAACGTATTCTCTTTATTTCCCTGCGAAGTGGCTCATTTCCTGTTTTCTTTCATGCACAAAGCAGTCGATTCTCTTTTCCAGGTGGTGCAATCCGTTTTCTGTTTCATGTAGGGAGAGGTATCTCATTTTCTCCCTCTTGGGGTGTGAAGTAATCCTTTCTCTCTTTCTCTCGGACACAGAACAACACATCTTCTATTTCCTCTAGATGCAGAGTAACTCATTTTCTGTGTCATTTTCCTGAAGAGTATCCCAATTTCTGTGTCACTTTTACGAGAGGAGGGGAACTCTTATTTTCTGCGCCTCTTTTCCTCTACCACACAGAGAATCCTCCTTTACCCAGTATCTCGTTTTCTCCAAGACAAGCATCTTCGTATGTTACCGAGACATACTCCAATCCGTAGCATTCCATTTTCTATGGCACGGCAGGGGGGTTCTACGAACAAGGGTAAACTGCTCTATTACCACTTGTTCAATTTTTCCATTACAGTCAATCAGCTTTTATGGTACAAAAAAAAGAGGAAAGATTTCGTTTGATGAATACGTAATTTAGGAGCGGATGCAAATTTGCCTCTTCCCCCTCCCACTCCCGTCTCACTCACGTTGGGTTTGTTAAGATGGCAAGAGAGAGAGAGAGAGAGAGAGAGAGAGAGAGAGAGAGAGAGAGAGAGAGAGAGAGAGAGAGAGAGAGAGAGAGAGAGAAGAGAGAGAGAGAGAGGCTCCAAATACCATGAGAAATATGGCAAGCCTCTGTTCTCTTCCATGAGAGTTCACTCACTCCTAGCGAGCAAATACATGCGAGAGAGAGAGAGAGAGAGAGAGAGAGAGAGAGAGAGAGAGAGAGAGAGAGAGAGAGAGAGAGAGAGACTCCACATACCATGAGAAATATTTCAAGATCCCCTCCCCCCACCCATCCCCTTCAGCTTTTCGTAAATTGCTACTGCCTTCAAAAGGAATGAGAAACAATATTCGGTTCGCTGTATCAGAATATTATTCATCGCTTGTAAATCTCGCTTTATAGGTAAATATTTCCGGGTGCATTTCGGAAGGGCGTTGAGAAGACTCAAAGATTGGTACGAATCAATGTTGATGATATTCTTGTTCCCAAAGTCATACTGTCCAAAGGAGAAAGTCATACTGTCATACTGTCCAAATGTTGATATTCTTGTTCCCAAAGTCATACTGTCCAAAGGAGAAGGAAGTCCGAGATATTTGAGGGAGATCGGTTCAGTCTGAATCAACTCACGTATGAAATATAGACTGAGAGGAGAGTCGTGTTCAACCATCCAGGCGTCTGCTTCAGTCTTTCCACCCAATGTTCAGTGGCTTCGGGAATGTCTAACCAGGACAATCGAAACAGGCAAACAAGGACACTCGATCCAGGCAAACAAGGACACTCGATCCAGGCAAACAAGGACACTCGATCCAGGCAAACAAAACCACTCGATCCAGGCAATCAAGGACACTCGATACGGGCAAACAAGGATACCCGATCCAGGCAAACAAGGACACTCGATCAAGGCAAACAAGGACACTCGATCCAGGCAAACAAGGACACTCGATCAAGGCAAACAAGGACACTCGATCCAGGCAAACAAGGACACTCGATCCAGGCAAACAAAACCACTCGATCCAGGCAATCAAGGACACTCGATACGGGCAAACAAGGATACCCGATCCAGGCAAACAAGGACACTCGATCAAGGCAAACAAGGACACTCGATCCAGGCAAACAAGGACACTCGATCCAGGCAAACAAGGACACTCGATCCAGGCAAACAAGGACACTCGATCCAGGCAAACAAGGATACCCGATCCAGGCAAACAAGGACACTCGATCAAGGCAAACAAGGACACTCGATACGGGCAAACAAGGATACCCGATCCAGGCAAACAAGGACACTCGATTCAGGCAAACAAGGACACTCGATCCAGGCAAACAAGGACACTCTATACGGGCAAACAAGGATCGGAGCTATAGCTCAGAAGCACAATGGAGAAAGACTTGATAGAAGTTGAAATCTAAGAGTCCATTTCGACCACGATAATCTCTACGTTCAGGACCACCAAGGTCTCCCGGTCAGCGATGCAGTACCCTCACCCAGGGACAGTCAGGGCAGAAGCCACACGAAGATGACCACTGACCAGTCCTGGGGTACCAAGGTTGGCGTTTCCAGGTGGGGGGGGGGGGGAGGGGAGCAGAGGATGGGCGTGGCTGAGGTGTGGGGGCAGAGGGGGTTCCTTGAGAGTTTTGAGCGTAGGGATGGGTTGTGCGGGCGTAGGATGCTCCCTTCTTGCGCACAACCTCGGTGCCTCAGCAAAGCCGCCACCTCTCCTGTAGATGCACCATGAGACCCACGTCACGGAACACCTCTTCTAGCGGACTCATACTACACATCCTCCTGTACCAGTATCATGGGACTCATTCCACCCTTGCCACACCTCCTCCTCCTCTACTAGCACCACGGGGACTCATTCCACCCTTGCCAAACCTCCTCCTCCTCCACCAATATTATGGGACTATTTCCACCCTTGCCACACCTCCTCCTCTTCCTCCACCAACACCACGGGGATTCATTCCACCCTTGCCATACCTCCTCCTCCTCCTCCACCAACACCACGGGGACTCATTCCACCCTTGCCACACCTCCTCCTCCTCCTCCTCCTCCACCAACACCACTGGGACTCATTCCACACTTGCCTACATCACCTCACCTTACCTCCGCTTCATACCCAACCCTGTATCACTATTAGCATCTCGTCCTTAAGCTACACTCCACCTCTGAGCTGGCCCAACGTCCTTACCCATCCCTCAGACCTCGGCATTATAAAATATATTGGAAACATACAGTAATAGAACACCTGCTAAAAATCAAATGGCGATCAATGCCAAGATGTCCATTACCAGCACATAGGCCAATCATAATGGATAATAGGACACCAATTTTCTTCGTGCTGAAATCGCAACGCAACAATCGTTCACTCTACCCGAGACTTGATTTTATACCAAAGTAGACATTCATTTCCTAGCATTGAGTCGGTATGAATAATTCACCACTGGGGGAAGAAAAGAAAAAAAAAAAAAAAAGAAAAAAAGAATTGAATTGCCGAATTTTCTGTTTGTGAAGAGGATATCAGAAATGGGAAATTCTCCTGCTGCTATCGTGAGCGATATCTGAGACGGCAGATATAAAAAGGTTTTGAATGTCTTGGAGAAGAGAGACATTAATCATTAAGAAAGTGAGATAGCTCTCCCTGGCACCACCTGTGTGACGACTCCTTCCCTGTTCCATGTAATGATTTCTCATTCTCTCTCTCTCTCTCTCTCTCTCTCTCTCTCTCTCTCTCTCTCTCTCTCTCTCTCTCTCTCTCTCTCTCTCTCTCTCTCTCTCTCTCTCTCTCTCATACTATACAGATATGTACCAGTATATATATATATATATATATATATATATATATATATATATATATATATATATATATATATATATATAGATAGATAGATAGATAGATAGATAGATAGATAGATAGATAGATAGATAGACAGATAGACAGATAGACAGACAGATAGATAGATAGATAGATAGATAGACAGATATACACATAGACTATAAAACTATGCATGTAATGGGCTGGCCCACAAGGAAAATACCCCAGGACGAAGTATATATAGCATAAAAAATTAATATATATCAAAGACGAAAGCATTAAAAGTTTTATCCAAGTAGTATATAGAGGGGCTACAGTAATAACCTACACAAAAACTATATAAAAAAAAAAGTTTGATAAAGTAATCGCCCAGAGAGCCACGAAAAAAAAAGAAAAAAAGAAGAAAAAGTTTGAAACACACACACACACACACACACACACACACACACACACACACACACACACACACACACTTTTATGGAGATGGGGATTAGATAGCTATGATAGAGAGGTACCCGCTAAAGCTAGCCGTCCTGTGATATAGCTATGATAGAGGTACCCGCTAAAGTTAGCCGTCCTGTGATATAGCTATGATAGATGTACCCGCTAAAGCTAGCCGTCCTGTGATATAGCTATGATAGAGGTACCCGCTAAAGTTAGCCGTCCTTTGTTATAGCTATGATATAGATAGTCTTAAACCTAGCCGCCCTGTGTTATAGCAATGATATAGTCTTAAACCTAGCCGTCCTGTGTTTCAGTTATGATACACATAGTCTTAGAGAAAGCTGTCCTGTGTTATAGCCACACTACATATAATATCAAAGCCGGGCGTCCTGTGTTATAGCCACTCTACATATAGTATCAAAGCCGGGCGTCCTGTGTTAGTGTGCTGGGAAGAGAAGAGTTAGGCGAGGGGGAGGGGAGGGTCTGGCTTTGGACAGTATTGGAGGCTGGTAGGGCCATGTTAACTACCTCTGTGAGCTATGTTAACTACCTCTACGAGCTATGTTAACTCCCTCTATGAGCTATGTTAGGTTTTGGAGGTTTTGGAGCCTAAGGATGCTACGATAGGCGACTGTAGGAGCAACGAGGACCCTTGGTTGTCTTCTCTTGCCCCCTCCGTTGTACTCGAGCCTCCCTCACCCCGACGTTATGCTCCAACCATCGAGGACATCACCCTCGGAAGAGATAGATAGAGATAGATAGATAGATAGAGAGAGAGAGAGAGAGAGAGAGAGAGAGAGAGAGAGAGAGAGAGAGAGAGAGAGAGAAGTCGTACTCCCGTAGCTCTAGGCGTCAAACTTGCCACGGAGAGAGAGATAGAGAGAGAGAGAGAGAGAGAGAGAGAGAGAGAGAGAGAGAGAGAGAGAGAGAAGAGAGTAGAGAAAACGACTTCGTCAAACACACGACGGGGGGAGGAGGAGTTCACCTTCGCTCTCGGCGAACTAGGGACACTGGACTGCAAATACCTTCCGGTCTCTAAAATCGGGGAAAAAAAAAAAGAAAACGGGGGGGTTAGGGTGGTTTCCAGTCGAGGATGGGGTGTGGTAGAGACCTGAGAGGCTGGATATTGCCCTCCCCTCGTGGTTCTCGACTCCATTATTGGCCACTAAGGGTAAAGAACTGCCCGAGAACGTAATCAAAACATTGGTTATGATGGATTGAAAATCATGCCAGTGGTCAGGTAACGGTGAGGTTGGCAAGGAGAGGCTCAGACGAGATGGGTCAAGCGGGGTGTGTTAAAGAGTAAGGTAGGGCAAAGGAGAAATGGGGCAAATAGGGAAATGGGCATGGAATGGGGAGGGGAAGAGCCAGCACAGGTGGTAACAACTCCACCTCTACATATATATATATATATATATATATATATATATATATATATATATATATATATATATATATATATATATATATATATCCTAGCCTGAGCCAGGTACCCATTCTATCGGCCAACCCCTCGGGGCGGATGAACAGCTGGGTTGACTGTGGACCGACTGCCGTAATTTGGATTCGAACCAATGCGCCCCGACCCTGGGGGGGGGGACCGTGAATGCCTCACAGTCAGCAACGCTAACCGCTACACCACGGTAGTCCATCCATTCATAGTTTTCATTCTCAATCATTTTCATTTTCTTTTTCTCTCCAGCTTTGCTTCCTACGGATCACCCGTTCGCTGTGGTCCTTTCCACACCTCACTAGTGGAATCTGTTGCTCTCATGATCACACTCAACTCGTGATTTTGTTTAGATAATACACCTCAATATCCACACATATCTCACGTTATATATTTCTCTTCTTGTATCTCCCCTGATATGATGTGATTATTACACGAAAGTGCACCTGGGAACTTATCGTGTTTCATTCCCCCGTGGACTCTTAGGAATATACATACATACATATATATATATATATATATATATATATATATATATATATATATATATATATATATATATATATATATATATATATATATATATATAAGAGAATATGTCACGAAGGGGCAGTATGTCCCAACGTCTATATTGGGCTGGTATACCACGAGAGAAATCTGATACAGAAGAGAAGGAATATCTCTAAGGAAACACAATACCAAAGTGAGCAATATGGCGCCGCGGGGGCAATATATCCCAGTAGACAATATGTCCCGCGAGGCCCCATGATGTATGGAGTTGTATTTTACCGAAGGAATATGCTCAGCGAGGCAGTGAAATATACTAGCCCCAAAATGCATCCTGGAATTAAATAGGGGTTTACCAGAGCCACTGAAAACGTAACGAGTTTACTTTTCTTTGTCATTTCCATATTGTTATACTTTTGGTTTACTTTTAGGTTAGTCTACTCTTGCCAGCGTCTGTTATAGTTTCAGATTGTTTACATTGCATTAGTTTACTGTTTCCAGCTTCTGTTGAAGATTTAGTTTACCTTACTTTGGTCTGCTGTATCCAGCATCTGCTCTGGTTGTAGACTGTTTACATTAGGTTAGTCTACTATATCCAGCTTCTGTTATAGTGTTAACCGCTTACCTCAGGTTAGTGTACTGTTCCTAGCTTCTGTTGTAGATTCAGTTTACCTTACTTTAGTCTACTATATCCAGCTTCTGCTATGGTTGTAGACTGTTTACATTAGGCTAGTCTACTATATCCAGCTTCTGTTATAGATTTAGTTTACCTTACTTTACCATATCCAGCTTCTGTTATAGCTCAAAACTGTTTACATCAGGTTAGTCTACTATTTCCCGCTTCTGTTATGGTCTTCCTACATTCTAAGACAGTCTACTTCCACCTTCTGCTGTAGTGGTGAAAGGATTGGGGAGAGGGAGGAAGAAGGAGGAAGGAGGAGGTGGGGAATCGATTCCAGGAAATGATTAGAAATGAGATCCTTTGATAATGGCGCGGGAGGAGGAGTCCCCCCCCCTTTTTTTTTTTTAGAAACCTAATTCGCGATGATAATGAATGGTAATTAAGGCATTGTCTCTTAATGCTCAGGAAGAAATGTGATGGTTATCTTGACCTTGCAAGGGGGTCGCCAGAGGTCGAGATTTGACCTCTTCTCTTTTTTTTTTTTTCTGGGTGGAAATGGCCAAGTTCCAAAGTTCCCTATAATGGCGAACGTCAAACAAAGTTCTGTAAATTTAAAGATCTTTTTCATGGGATCAGATTTACACTGGCAGTGTAAATCAAGTGTAAACGACTGTTGTCACTTTGACCAAAGTATTGACCTCCTACAATGACCCAGAGTATGAGTGTCTTAGATTTAGTATGCTGTGGTGGCGCTACCTCGCTAACGCGGGAAATGGGGATCGCATTTTTACCATATGGCGTCCTAGCTACGTCTCTTCGTTGTACATCAACTGACTGGTATATTTCTCTCTTGTGTCTTCCCTGACGATGTGATTATTACGCGAAAGTGCACTTGGGAATTTATCGTGTTTCATTTTCCCTGTGGACTCAGGAATATCTTGATCACGCGCAAAATTGTGATCCTTTCCAATATATATATATATATATATATATATATATATATATATATATATATATATATATATATATATATATATATATATATATATGCATCAGTAATTCAGTGAGGGTGTTGGAGAATTTCCCAGTCGGACCCTTTTGGAAGATTGCTTCTAGCGGGTGGGTGGCTGGCTCGCTCCACGGCCTTCATATTCTCTCTATTGATAAATGATTTCCTGGCTCTCCCAACAAACTTGAAATGCAATTATTTGGCGAGACTGTAAAGACGATGGAAGTTAGGTTAGGTTAGGTTAGGTTAGGTTGGGTTGGGTTAGG
>NC_092233.1:57689359-57726859 GCF_036320965.1 Panulirus ornatus
ATGGAGCGACGCTGTCGTCTCGATGGTGTGACACATGAGGACGGACGATGGTACGACCCACGATGGTACGACCCCAGGAAACGATGGTGCGATCCCAGAAACGATGGTACGACCCCCGGAAACGATGGCACGACCCCCGGAAACGATGGCACGACCCCCAAAAAGACGGTACTACCCCGGAAACTATGGTACGGCCCCGGAAACGATGGCACGACCCCCGGAAATGATGGCACGATCCCCGGAAACGATGGCACGACCCCCGGAAAGGATGGTACGACCCCCGGAAACTATGATACGACCCCCGAAAACTATGATACGAGCCGATGGTATGAAATTCGAGCTAAAGAGGGTAAGAGTTAAGCATGACGGTACGACCCCTCATCAATGGTACGACCCTTATCAATGGTACGACCCCCATCGACGGTACGACCCTCGTCAACGGTATGACTCTCGTCAACGGTACAACCCCTCATCAACGGTACGACCCCCATCAACGGTACGACCCCATCAACGGTACGACCCCCATCAACGGTACGACCCCTCATCAACGGTACGACCCTCGTCAACGGTACGACCCCTCATCAACGGCACTAATCTAAAGTTAGACAGTATATATCGTGCTCAAGGGTCGTACCGTCATGCTTCAAGGGTCGTATCGTCGTGCTCAAAGGGTCGTACCGTCGTGCTTAAAGGGTCATACCGTTATGCTCAGAGGGTCGTACCGTCGTGCTTCAAGGGTCGTACCGTCGTGCTTCAAGGGTCGTACCGTCGTGCTTAAAGGGTCGTTCTGTCGTTGCTGAGAGGTCGTGTATGGTTCGTAGTCTACATAAAACTAACAGAAAAATATAGGACAGAGCAAAAGGTATACTTAACAACCAATTGGAGTAAATCTTCGCTGTACCACTTGTTTGCACAGTTCACTACACCGTCAGCTGCGCAGTTCACTGCACCATCAGCTGCGCAGTTCACTCCACAATCAGCTGCGCAGTTCACTATACCATCAGCTGCGCAGTTCACTCCACCATCAGCTGCGCAGTTCACTGCGGCACCAGCTGCGCAGTTCACTGCACCATTAGCTGCACGGTGTAGGCGCGTGGCATCTCCACTGCAATATAGTTTCGACTATTTCTCATTATCACTGCTATCGCTCACAGGAGCGATTGTAACGAGAATTTGCATGTGAATGTGAGCCTTCATTACCTGGGGTTTACACTGTCATCATTTTAAAATTGGTTTTTGTAATAGGTTAGCGAGGCGTGGCGAGGCCTCTGTCAACATAAGGGCAAGGTTGGGGGAGGGTGAGGAGGGGGGGGGACATGGGGTGAGGTGGGGGGGGACTTAGGGTGAGGGGGCGGGGGGGGGACTTAGGGTGAGGGGGGACTTAGGGTGAGGGGGGACTTAGGGTGAGAGGGGGGCAGGGGGGGGGATGATACGCACCAGGAGTACGGCAAGGTTCGAATCCAATCTTTCCTTGATATTACCATTTTCTTCTTATCTTTTTTTTTTTTGAGGGGGGAGTCTTCCTTCCTCACGTATGTGTTTTCATTTGTTCCTCCCTTGTGATAATCCTTTTTGTAATTTCCTTGTTCCTTGCCCTTTTTCCATTCATCTTTACCTGGTCCGTTGTTCTGATTCACTCTACATCTTGCCTTATGTGTTCCTTGTGTGTCATTCTCACTGGGGGTTTTTTTCCCTTCCTTGTTCCTCTTATTCTAAATCCCCCCCTTTTTTTTTCACCATTCACTTCCATCTGTTTGTTCTTCTTCCAAAGTTTCTTTTTTCTTCTCATTAACAGTTCTTTGTTCACTCCTCTACTCTGAGCTGCTGCTTGGCTTCTGTTCTATTGTTCTTGTGAATATTGTAGATGGCTGCTCTTATTTCAGTGTTCATATTCTCTCTCATTCTCTTTCAGCCCTTTCGTACCTCCCTTTTGTCCTGTATTCGTTGGTCGATATTTATCATTTATGCTGGAGGCATTATCTTCCTCCCCTCACACTCAGTGACTCGGTGTTCATACCCCAATAGTGTTCTTTAAACCAGTAGTGAACTCAACACCAGTCCATTACAATATGTGGACTTTCCCTTTTGTTTCTATTGTCTTCTATATTCCCTTTTCCGCCCCCTCTAACTTTTTCCCCCCCCTAAGTCATTTTTAAAATCTTTATTTCTTCCATTATTCTTACCCTCTTTTATCTCTACTATCCTTAAATGTATCTTATTCTATTTTCAAATTTCTTCTTCGCAACATCTCGCAACATCTACATCAAATTACTCTCCCTTCCTCGTGCTTATTCCGTTTTCTTCTTCGTTCACTACTTTCACTCCACTCTTACTCGCTCCCTACTCTTCAGTTTTTTTTTTTTCTATTTCCTCTCCCCATCCCATTCTCTATTATTTCCTCCCTCAGCGAGGTTCCACGACTCAATGAATCATGACTCATGACTTGGGTTCGTGAGTTTTGATCTCTCCTTCCCCACACACACACACACACACACACACACACACTGGCCATCCAGCTGACTCACCCGTGTGTCGAATCAGGGCTACGTAGCCTGATGGGTGTCGTATAGACAAGCCTCACTGCTGAACAGAGGGACTACGTCAGCCTCAAAAGCCTACACAGACCCGCTGAAACATAGAAACCCAGTACCATAGTCTCTTCACCACAAGACGTCACCGATATATAGACTATTGTAACTATCAGATTCATGGCCAAAAATACCACTGCTTTCGTCACAAGACAAGAGTCACGTGGACCTCACTGCTATATAGAAGCTGTGCCATCAAAGAGATATATATCACCCCCTTGGCTATATCTGTGTCGGGGAGAGAGAGAGCTATCAAAGTTCCTTTCATCTATAACTTTTGTCTATCAACAGAACCTCTTCCAACTTTAACGCATTCTTTTTCTTTTTTTTTTTTCGGCTATCATCATCAGATATATAACTTTTTTTTCAGTGTCATTCAGGGAGTTAAAGGATCCTTTCAGTTACATTCTTTTCCAGGGATTTCTCGGTAATGTGTCCTTCATTCTATGGGGGGAGGGTGAAGAAGAAGTATGGCGCCTGTAATGTATCCAAAGATACATTACGTGTGTTTGAAAGCCATGTGTTTCATCTGTCACTCTCTCTATACTGACAGTAGGTGTGCTGTGTGTTTGGAAGCGCACACCTGTTCCTCCTGAAGCCCTTGTGGGTCACATCTGTTTCTATAAGTCACTTATAACACACAACCTGTCTCACTTGGGCACTTGTAACCTGTATGTGAGTCACCGAACCACTTACAAAATACACACACACACACACACACCTGTTTCATTGACATCTAAGTGCCTCCACCTGCTTCATCTGTCGCTGATGATAAACATTTGTCCCATCCAGTCACTTGGTACACACACCTGTTCACCGAGGTATCATCTCCATATATTTTCCCCTAACTCAGACGTCGATGTTTAATCTTAACCCAACACAACGAGCAGACGCAGGAGAACCCAGGCGAAGCCATCGACTTGCAAGCCACGCCAGCCTCTCTCTCTGGCTTTACCTCAGGACCTATTACGTTCTCTGGGGATATATATTGGACGTTCATAAAACACATCCCTCGATCTACGGGGGCGTCTCTCTTTTTATCCCATGGGGTACCTAAGGCTTAGGGACCCCGGTCGGATATCTGGTTTGTTATGACGCTTTACCCAGGCTGAGGGGTTCCTCCAGGTGGTGTATAGCTCCGGCTAGGGTTTCGGATTTTAAAAAAGGCCTCATCCTCCTGTTTTGGATTTGAAAGGGTTCTCATCCTTTTCCTTTGCATTTAGAGAGATTTTCGTCCTCTTTTTTATAGGTTTATAGGTCTTATTACCTTTCTTTGGATTCAAAAAGGATTTACGCTTCTTCTAGGGGTTTAACACAGGTGATATTCTTTCCTATCTTACTAATGTCTGGTATCATCCCTGAAAGATTTTGGGGAAGTCATATGTAGTTGCCCTTGACATATCTAAGGCTTTTGACAAGGTGCGGCATCAGGGTCTCATCTCTAAGCTCCCTTCTTTTGGCTTCCCTCCTTCCCTTTGCTCCTTCATATCTAGCTTCCTCTCTGGTCGATCTGTCTCTGTGGTTGTTGATGAATCAGCCTCCTCCCTTCTTTCATCAACAGCGGTGTTCCTTAAGGTGCTGTCTTGTCCCCTACACTTTTTCTCCTTTTTCCAAACGATTTCCTCTCCTACACTAATAATCCAATGCACTCATACGCTGACGACCCAATACTGCATTCATCCACATCTTTCAATTCTGCTCCCTCTTCTCTCACTCGATCTGCAGCCCGTCTTGACACAGCTTTCTCAATAAACTCAGACTTGGACAGGCTATCTCAGTAAGGTACACAGAATCTTGTTAAGTTTAATGCCTCCAAGACCCAATTTCTATCAATCTCTTTATCGAAAACTCCTCACAACTCTCGTCTTTCCTTTGAAGGTCCTGTAATTCAGCCTCTTGACTCAACGAATAGACTTGGCATTACTGTAACATCCACTCTTTCTTGGACATCCCACATTACAGGAATAGCTAAATCCGCCTCTAAGAAACTGGGTGTCCTGTTCAGATACTGAAATTTCTCTTCTGAAAAGTTGCTCCGTTTATACATGGGGATTTATTCGTCCTTGTATGAAGCGCTGCTCTCACATTTGGAATGGTTCTAGCTCTATATGCTTACTTGACAGCGTTGAATCAAAAGCAGTCAGACTTATAAAGTGTCCCAAGCTATCTTCCAAACTTAACCCCCTTGCTCTATGCTTCACTGTTAGTTTACTTTCCCTCCTCTATAGGTATTACTTTGGTTTCTGTTCCCGAGAGCCTTCTGCTTGTGTCCTCCCCACCACTAGCTAGACCACGCAATACTCGGCAAGATGCTGTGTCACATGATTATTGTGTGGCCATCAGCAACTCAAGGGTGGGCCGTTTTGATACCTGCTTCTTTTCCTACACGTCGAAGCTTTGGAACACTCTATCTTCTCATGTTTTTCTAATAACTACAACCTGGCACATTTCAAAAGACAGATCTTTCACGTCCTCCAAAATTCGTAAAACTTTCCCTTGTCTTTTCTTTTCCCGTTTCATAATTCTCTCTATATTTCATGTAAGACCCGGCCTTGATGTGGACAAAATTTTATCCATGACTGGAGCAATTCTATCCACCATTCTGCTATCAACATTTCACCTTTGGTTTCCAAAGGGTTTCAAATTCATCTGAAGTTCATACGACACATTCCACTTTCAAGGCTTACGAAGGAGTTTAATCCTCCTGCTTATGTTCACATGGGGTTTTCATCTTCCTTTTCTGTGATCAACAAGGGGTTTCATCCTCCTTCTGTGAGCTTAACAGAGGTTTTATTCTATCTTTCAAACTTACGTGAAGCTTCGTTATGTTTTCCAGGTCTGTGTGAAAATCACTCCTTCTATTGTGATCTCGAGAATGATCCAAATTCTTTAGTTGGACCTTAAGACAATCTCATCCCCTTTTGTGAGTTCCAAGTTTGATTCGCTCACTTGCTGTGTGCTCAGAGGATTTGTGTGATCCTATTGTGGATTTATAAAGGGTTTATATCCTTTAATTTCCGTTGATAATAGTATTATCCACCAACGACTTTCATATAGAGTTTTCATCTTTTTCTATTTAACAAGGAATTCAAACCTACTTATCTGTCTTCATATGGGGTTTATCACGCGTTGCGTGGATTTATTAGGAGTTTTAGCCTTATTTCATTGGTTCATAAAAGGTTTTACATTCCTTTTTGTGGAATCTTAAGAGGTGTCGACTTTTTTTGTTTCTTACAGTTCCAGTTTCGCTGGAATGATAGGTAAGGAGATATGTAATATTCAGGGCGGGTCAGTGACGATACGAGAATGGGACAGTGGGCATGGATGCAAACCCTAAGGGAAGTGGAACAGACGAACGCAGTGGAAAAAAAAAGAGAACTGAATAGGAATCGAATACAATGGCTGATAAAGAATTTATATATATATATATATATATATATATATATATATATATATATATATATATATATATATATATATATATATATATATATATATTCTCCCAGTATACTGATGTAAGCCGTAAGTTGCCTCTCTCTCTCTCTCTCTCTCTCTCTCTCTCTCTCTCTCTCTCTCTCTCTCTCTCTATCTATCTATCTATCTATCTATCTATCTATCTACCTACCTACCTACCTACCTATCTATCTACCAGTCTATCTAATCTATCTATCAACCTATCTATCTATTTATCCATCTCATTCTTATTCCCTTCCTTTATTTCCTATCCCCTTTGCTCTTTCACCTCTACTTCTGTGCCTCCCCGCCCCGCCCTTCTCCCTCTCTTTCTACTTCCTTCTTCTCTTTCCTCCCCTGCATCATCCAGTCCTTCCACTACATTTATATATACATATCCCCCATAATTTTTCCTCATCTTTTGGCCCCCAACCCCATCACCAACCTCACCCACCAACCCTCTTTTTTTTTCGTCTCACCATTCCACACACACACACCCCACCCCCCAAACCTCCTCCTCCTTCCTCCTCCCTCCATGCTTTCTTCCTACGCCCTTTTCATCATCACCCCCCCTCCCTCTTTCTACTTCCCACCCTCCTCTGGCCTCACTGCCGGCAATGAGACTCTAAAAGAGATAAAAAAAAAAAAAGACTGTTACAACTATCTGGCACAAGTTAAACGCCCCCAGCCCCCCTCACCCCACACGACACCCGCCCCTCCAAAAAAAAAAGAAAAAGAAAACGGTGGAGCTGAACTCTTGCGACATTCGCAAGGACAACTTGACGTTATTTTCACAGTGTTGATCTCGAGAGAGAGAGAGAGAGAGAGAGAGAGAGAGAGAGAGAGAGAGAGAGAGAGAGAGAGAGACCCGCGACATCAAAGAAGCGTGATGATGCTTCTTCTTGGCCTCCTGACACCAGGGGAGTCGGCTGACGCCCCCTCCCAGGCCTCCTGACACCAGGCGAGTCTGTTGACATCCCGAGTGTGCTGACGTCCCCTCCCAGGCCTCCTGACATCAGGGTAGTGTGCTGACGTCCCCTCCCAGGCCTCCTGACACACCTCCCAGGCCTCCTGACACGAGGATAGTGTGCTGACGTCCCCTCCCAGGCCTCCTGACAACAGGGTAGTGTGCTGACGTCCCGTCCCAGGCCTCCTGACTCCAGGCGAGTGTGTTGACGTCCCCTCCCAGGCCTCCTGACACCAGGGGAGTGTGCTGACGTCCCTCCCAAGCCTCCTGACAACAGGGGAATTTGCTGATGTCCCTCTCAGGTCATGGTGACATCAGGGGAGTGTGGTGACGTCCACTAACTATGATGTGTTACGTGAAGCACGCAGAGTACCAAAGGGGTAGGCAATATGTAAGATGAGAGTAATGATTATCTTTTCATCTATTTCATATTTTTTTCAATGTAATTTGAATTTCTTTAGTTCTTTGATGTAGTTAATACCCTTGAGCACAACGGTACAATCATTGAGCACGAAGGGATACAAATCTTGGGTAGGACTGTACGAACCTTGGGCATCATGGCGTGGCCTTTGACCTTGATCCTTATGAGGATCAGGTCAAAGGCCACGCCATCATATCCAAAGGCCGTGCCGTCGTGCTCAAGGACTGTACCGTTGTGCTCCAGGTGCTGTACCGTCTTACACAAGGCTTCGCGTCGAATTTTTCCCTTCAGTATCTCCTTTCGTATTCTACCGTTGGCTTGGGCCAACCTGAAAAAGCAAGTCTCTTAACTCCATCTTTTTTTTTTCCCCTACCCTGTTCCCTTTTCCCTTCACGAGGGAAACAGTCTTGGAGTTTCTTGGTGCGGCTCCTCCCTCCCCAGCCCCCATCAGCTACGCCTGGGGGAACGTGCCTTATCGCTCAATAGCCCAGCTCGGAGTCCAGATCAGGATCAAGGATTATCTCGACCAACTGACCTGCAAGGAAAGCGATACAGCCTCTCCTGCCCCACCACCCACCGGTGGAATCCTTCGAAGGGTCATGGACCCTACCCTTCCTTCCCTCCCTCCTCACACCTACCGACGGAGTCCTTCGAAGGGCCCTGGTGTCTACCGTTCCTCCTCCTCCTCCTCCCTCACACTCACAAGTGGAGGTCCTTGGAGGAGTCCTGGTTCTCTAACTTCCCTCCCTCACCACCCACCAATGGAGTCCTTGGAGGAGTCCTGGTTCTCTAACTTCCCTCCCTCACCACCCACAGGTGGAGCCCTTGGAGGGGTCCCTGGATTCTACCCTCCCTCCCTCATCACCCACCGGTGGAGCCCTTGGAGGAGTTCCTAGTCTCTACCCTCCCTCCTCCACCAACGACCAGTGAAAGCCCTTCGAGAGGTCCTGGACTACATCCTTCTTCCCTCAACACCCACCAGGAGAGTTTAACATAAGGTCCTCTCGACTTACCCTTCCCTCACCATCTACCATTAAAGTCCTTCGAAAGGGTCGTCATCCCAGAGTTGTCTTCGCGTCCCTCAGTTCGCCTGCTGGGAATCACAACGCGTCTGGAGAGAATGAGTGAGGAAAGATTGACCAAGAGGATATATGTGTCAGAGGTGGAGGGAACGAGGAGAAGTGGGAGACCAAATTGGAGGTGGAAAGATGGAGTGAAAAAGATTTTGAGGTCTGTCTCTACAGTCGTTCCTCATTCCATTAACGTATAGTCTTAAAGCCTCCCATGACGTCAACATTTTCCTTTCATTTGTCTCTCGTCCGATGCGTCGTCAACGGGATGCATTTCGAAGCAATGCCTCCCTCCTACTCTTAAAATCTCGTTCGTAAATTCACGAACGGCAAAAAATATATATACTTACGTCCCCTTCAGCGAGATTCAATTTTTTTTTCCTTTTTTTTTTCATTTGGATTCTCATTTCTTCGTGACTTTAAGCAGTGTTGTCTACCCACATTACAAGTTCGCAGATAAGGGAAGGAAATAGCGTAACTTTGGTGACATTATCTGTTAACTGTGGCGTCTCCTGTCTTGCCTGCGGCGTCTCATGTCCATCTCTAAGCCGCCCTGGAACCAACAACCGGCCCTGGGGGAGTGTCAACAACCGGCCCTGGCTGGGGGGCGTGTCAACAACCGGCCCTGGGGGCGTGTCAACAACCGGCTCTGGCTGGGGGGGGTGTCAACAACCGGCTCTGGGTGAGGGGTGTCAACAACCGGCTCTGGAGGTGTCATAAGCCGGCTCTGGGCGAAGCTTGGACTCTACCGTACCTTAGCGGACTCTAACCACACCCTCCCGGACTCTACCACACCCTTCCGGACTCTACCAAACCCTCGCATACTTTACCACAACCTCCCGGACTCTACCACACCCTCGCAGACTTTACCACAACCTCCAGGACTCTACCACACCCTCCCGGACCTTACCACACCCTCCCGGACTCTACCACAACCTCCCGGACTCTACCACACCCTCCCGGACTCTACCACAACCTCCCGGACTCTACCACACCCTCCCGGACCTTACCATACCCTCCCGGACTCTACCACACCCTCCCGGACTCTACCACACCCTCCCTGACCATACCACACCCTCCCGGACGCTACCACACCCTCTCGGACTCTACCACACCCTCCCGGACTCTACCACACCCTCCCGGACTCTACCACACCCTCCCGGACTCTACCACACCCTCCCGGACTCTACCACACCCTCCCTGACTCTACCGTGTCTCTGCTTGCTACTTTACCACAACAGTTTTGATATAATGCAAATTGCCTCATCTAGCTGAGACGACGGGAGGCGATAGCAACAAGCGGGGCTACAGTAGCTCGGGAAGAAAAGTAGCAGAAAAAGGAGTGGTAAAGTAGCAGTAGATGAAGTCACAGCCAGAGGTAGATAGCGAGGGAGAAAAGTAGCAGAAAAAGGAGTGGTAAAGTAGCAGTAGATGAAGTCACAGCCAGAGGTAGATAGCGGAGAAGACAAGTAACAGAAAAAGAAGTGGTAAAGTAGCGGTAGATGAAGTCACAGCCAGAGGTAGATAATGTGAAAGTAGTAGTAGATAAAGTAGACAAAACTCGCTGAAGGAGAAGTAGCAAAGGAGCAGTAGCAAATGCAGCATCAAAAGCAGTAGCAGCTGGAGCAATGGAAGTAGCAGGAACAGCCAAGGAGCGAGGGGCTTCCAACGCCGGGATGTCCAACGGAACACATCAGTAACAACGGGAGAGAGAGAACCGTTCCAACGGGAGAGGTAACAACAGAAGGAGCGGCAACGACAAAAGGGAACAACAGGAGCAACGGAAGGGAACAGTAACAGCTGGAACAATAGGGACAAAAGGAACGGTCACAAATGATAAAGTAGCAGGAGAAACAGTAGCGACAAATGGAACAGTAGCAAAACAGAGTATACAGTAAGCTGAAACGGTGACAACAGAAGCTGGACGCTGTGCTTGGTACCGTTGCTGTGCCTGGTACCGCTGCTGTGCCTGGTACCGCTGCTGTGCCTGGTACCGCTGCTGTGCCTGGTACCGCTGCTGTGCCTGGTACCGCTGCTGTGCCTGGTACCACTGCTGTGCCTGGTACCGCTGCTGTGCCTGGTACCGCTGCTGTGCCTGGTACCGTTGCTGTGCCTGGTACCACTGCTGTGCCTGGTACCACTGCTGTGCCTGGTACCGCTGCTGTGCCTGGTACCGCTGCTGTGCCTGGTACCGCTGCTGTGCCTGGTACCGCTGCTGTGCCTGGTACCGCTGCTGTGCCTGGTACTGCTACTGTGCCTGGTACCGCTGCTGTGCCTGGTACTGCTGCTGTGCCTGGTACCGCTGCTGTGCCTGGTACCGTTGCTGTGCCTGGTACTGCTGCTGTGCCTGGTACCGCTGCTGTGCCTGGTACTGCTGCTGTGCCTGGTACTGCTGCTGTGCCTGGTACCGCTGCTGTGCCTGGTACTGCTACTGTGCCTGGTACCGTTGCTGTGCCTGGTACTGCTGCTGTGCCTGGTACTGCTGCTGTGCCTGGTACCGCTGCTGTGCCTGGTACTGCTGCTGTGCCTGGTACCGCTGCTGTGCCTGGTACTGCTACTGTGCCTGGTACTGCTGCTGTGCCTGGTACTGCTGCTGTGCCTGGTACCGCTGCTGTGCCTGGTACTGCTGCTGTGCCTGGTACTGCTACTGTGCCTGGTACTGCTGCTGTGCCTGGTACCGCTGCTGTGCCTGGTACTGCTGCTGTGCCTGGTACTGCTACTGTGCCTGGTACTGCTGCTGTGCCTGGTACTGCTGCTGTGCCTGGTACTGCTACTGTGCCTGGTACTGCTGCTGTGCCTGGTACCGCTGCTGTGCCTGGTACTGCTGCTGTGCCTGGTACCGCTGCTGTGCCTGGTACTGCTACTGTGCCTGGTACTGCTGCTGTGCCTGGTACTGCTGCTGTGCCTGGTACCGCTGCTGTGCCTGGTACTGCTGCTGTGCCTGGTACTGCTGCTGTGCCTGGTACTGCTGCACTGCTGGGAGACTTAGCAGCAAATCTCGCTAGGCATGTTGGCACAGCGCTGTTAAACCCTGGGATAAGAACTTCAAGTTGGTCCATATATTGTGTGTGTGGGGTGGGTCTGGCCTGCCGCCCACCATGGGTGGCGCTGTGCCGCCCACCGTGGGGTAATGCTGTGCCTCCCACCATGGGTGGTGGGTGTAAAATGCCGCCCTACCATGTGTGATCCTGTGCCGCCCACCGTGGGGTGATGCTGTGCCGCCCACCGTGGGGTGATGCTGTGCCGCCCACCGTGGGGTGATGCTGTGCCGCCCACCGTGGGGTGACGCTGTGCCGCCCACCGTGGGGTGATGCTGTGCCGCCCACCATGGGGCGGTGCTGTGCCGCCCACCGTGGTTCTTGAAATGCCGCCCAACCATGCGTTACCCAAGACCAGCTGCATGAGTACTGCCACTTCCCGTACGCTTTAACTCGTAATTAACTGCCACTATAAAATGATTAATAAAACGATCAATGTCTTGGAGTAATAAGTCTCTCTTAACACCGAGTAATTAAAACAGGATCGTGCTCACAGTTATCAAGATTGGTATATATATATATATATATATATATATATATATATATATATATATATATATATATATATATATATATATATATATATATATATAATGATACCAGATGATTTAAGAATGTCCTTAACCCAAGAAGGAAGACGTAAGAAAATTCTCTCTCTCTCTCTCTCTCTCTCTCTCTCTCTCTCTCTCTCTCTCTCTCTCTCTCTCTCTCTCTCGTATTTCTAGAGCCAGCAGCAGCTGTATATTCATATGTAGATGCCTGACCCAACGCTAAAGTTCATGTCTTTGATGGGGGCTGTTACGGAAGTGGTGGTTGGGAGGTGGAGGGGAGGTGGCCTAGTGGGAGCATTGTGGTGGGGGGCAGGAGGTGGCCTAGTGGGAGCATTGTGGTGGGGGAGGTGGTGGAGGTGGAGATTGTGCAATGGTGAGAGGGTGGGACTGAAGTGGTGGTGAAGTTGCGTGATGGAGAAGGAGGAGGAGGAGGTGGTGTTGGTGGTGGTGGTACTGTGTGGTGAAGGAAGTGGCGGTGGGTAGACGCGTGGTGGTGAAAGGGGTGGTAATTGAGGGCCTGTGTTGGTGATAGTGAATAATGGGAGGTGTGTGGTGAAAGTGGCAGGGTTGTGTGGTAGGGTTGTGTGGCAAGATTGTGAGGTGAAAGTGGTAGGGTTGTGTGGTAGGGTGTGTGGTAGGGTTGTGTGGCAGGATTGTGTGGTGAAAGTGGAAGGGTAG
The DNA here is from genome assembly GCF_036320965.1 of Panulirus ornatus. Lineage (NCBI taxonomy): Eukaryota > Metazoa > Arthropoda > Malacostraca > Decapoda > Palinuridae > Panulirus > Panulirus ornatus. The sequence goes on from NC_092233.1 coordinate 57,702,126, forward strand.
TGTGGTAGAATGTGTGGTAGGGTGTTGTGGTAGGGTTGTGTGGCAGGGTTGTGTGGTGAAAGTGGCAGGGTTGTGTGGTAGGGTGTGTGGTAGGGTTGTGTGGCAGGGTTGTGTGGTGAAAGTGGCAGGGTTTGTGTGGTAGGGTTGTGTGGCAGGGTGTGTGTGGTAGGGTTGTGTGGCAGGGTTTGTGTGGTAGGGTTGTGTGGCAGGGTTTGTGTGGTAGGATTGTGTGGCAGGGTTTGTGAGGCAGGGTTGAGTGGCAGGGTCTGTGTGGTAGGGTTGAGTGGTAGGGTTGTTGTGGTAGGGTTGTGTGGCAGGGTTTGTGTGGTAGGGTTGAGTGGCAGGGTCTGTGTGGTAGGATTGAGTGGCAGGGTCTGTGTGGTAGGGTTGAGTGGTAGGGTTGTGTGGTAGGGTTGTGTGGCAGGGTTTGTGTGGTAGGGTTGAGTGGTAGGGTTGTGTGGTAGGGTTGAGTGGCAGGGCAGTGTGGTAGGGTTTGTGTGGTAAGGTTGAGTGGCAGGGTCTGTGTGGTAGGGTGGTGTGGCAGGGTGGTGTGGTAGGGCTGTGGTAAAGTCCACCCCTGCACCAAAATGCTTGCCCGTGATGTGGCTGGGGCGCGTGTGGGGGTGGAGGGAGGGAAGAGGGAGGGAGGGAGGGGGGGCCGTGAATAATGCAATACTGCAGGCCATTGTCATGTAAACGAAGACCACCACACACAAAACTAGGGTCCTCCTCCAGACCATGGAAGGGAGGGAGGGGGGGTGGGGTCATCACGACCCGGACCACATCACCCAAAGGCCCACCACGTATATAGAATAACAGACCCACCGCAATGGAAATCTGTGAGGTTTGGTAAGGGCACGTGCATGGCAACTGAAGACCAGAGGTTTGAGCCAAGAGGGGAAAAAAAAAAAAAAAAATAGATAGAGACAAGGATTTGACCTCAAGCATAGGATGACCATGAAATAAACTCGATTTATTTCCTTAAGGACTGAATAAATTTGCGTCTGAACTTCTTCCTTTCATTAATCGATACTCGATTTTTTTCCCTCTGCTTTTCGATGTTTTTTTTCGTGTGTGTGTGTGTGTGTGTGTGTGTGTGTGTGTGTGTGTGTGTGTGTGTGTTTCCCCCTTTTCTATCAACATTTCCACTACATTTCCCTGTTCTCGTTTTGCCATTCACGACAACATCTTCCATTCACGTTTCGCGAATGAGTGAATGAGACGTGAGAGAGAGGAAGTCTATGTTAGGTTGAAAAACCTTCCTATGTATGCAACAGCCATATCTGAGTCGGTCTTAAAAGGATATCAGAATCCCTATGCAATCCTTGGCGTCCTTGACCTCTTGAAGGATTCGTCTCTCATCCTACAACTCCTTGCCCGCCCCAGACAGAGCGCCGTTCTCTCTCTCTCTCTCTCTCTCTCTCTCTCTCTCTCTCTCTCTCTCTCTCTCTCTCTCTCTCTCTCTCTCTCTCTCTCTCTCATTTGACCTATATTTCTAGTAAGCCAATTTACTGATAGCCATTCGTCTCTGGCATTCATTAGCTCTAAGTATTACTCCCAGTTTATATATATATAGAGAAAGATAGATAGATAGATAGATAGATAGATAGATATAGATAGATAGATAGATAGATACAGGCATTACCGCATTCCATCTGCACGAAGTTCAATTGTGAGTTAAAGCGTACCTTTGTACGAGGTTGTCTCTGGAAACACAACGTCTCCTCAAAAGAACTTTTCGCTTCAAAGGAACCCTTCGTCTCTCAGCGTCTGGAGGTAACGCAGCTTTCGGAGTTCCAGGAGCGCCTGGGTGGGTAGGTAGGTCTTGGGCCACGCCAGGACTCGTCCTTGAAAAGAGGAGGTCTTAGGGGGCGATCATAAATATATATATATATATATATATACATATTTATACACACATTCACAGGCCCTTGTAGCTTGTACGTGGACCTTCCTCAAGCGAGCTGTGGTCTGGCCCAGCACGCGTGCCTGGGGGGGGCCTTGGTACACACCACAGGTGAGGCGGTGTTGGGGAGTGGGTGTGGGTGCGAGAGAGAGAGAGCGGCGGTGGCTCATGGGGTGGATAGGTCATCGGGAGAGTTATCCTCCCCCACACACCCACACCTCTGGCTGTTGGGATGAAATTGGTCTCGTGTTCGCCCTACAGAACCAGGCAGAGTCTCCGGCAGCATTTCAGGTACCTGTTGGAGGGGCTTGCCGCGAGAGAGAGAGAGAGAGAGAGAGAGAGAGAGAGAGAGAGAGAGAGAGAGAGAGAGAGAGAGAGAGAGAGAGAGAGAGAGAGAGAGAGAGACAGCTGCAATGGCCGTCTGGAAGCAAGGCTGGATGATACACAATTACCAACTAGTTAGTATACAGAGCTTCGATGTTTCGTCACAAACCTCCCCTGTGTGTGTGTGTGTGTGTGTGTGTGTGTGTGTGTCACTGTGGCAATCTGACTGAAGCTCTGAGGGACTTGGTTAATCTCGGTAAGGACAGACATCTAAGAATGCGAAGGGGAGGAAGAAAAAAAAAAAAGGGAGGGGAAGAAGGCGGGCTATAGTGAGAACCTATCGACACGACTCGTTCTCCTCCTTGTGAAGTCTTCTTCCTTCCAATGATCTAGACCGAACATCGACGACTCTGGGACTCAGGAAGGAGAGGAGGAGAGGAGGAGGAAGGAGGAGGCGCACCGAGAACCGAAGAAAATTAACAGCTAAAAGGTTTTGACACAACACGGCGGGTAATCCTTGGTGTCTGGCTAAGTGATGATCTCTCATCTGGGAAAGGGTTACGAGAAAGGATCCTGCGATTCCCCCCCTCGGGTTCTTTTGGACAAGAGGCGGGATCACCTAGACGTCCACTGCATTGCTTGACGAGGTGCCATCATCCAAGGGCTGGATCACCCACCCGCTCACAAGACAGTGTTACTCTGAAGATTAAACAGAAGAGAAGGAGGGGGTTTGGACCCTCGCAAGGAGGGGTTTGCACCCTTCCAGCTGAATGTAATCTCATGCTTTTACCAAAATCCTTCGCCGCAACCACATATATGAACGAAAGGAAGGAATGAAACTACTAGTTGAGGAGCTAGCTTCTCCAAATGACTGCGTCCTTTTTCAAAAAGGTTAAACGTGATCTTGGAATCAGTCAAATGCAACTCATGGCTTTATCAAGGGCGAGGTAATAAACTCTGCTTCTCCAGTATGGGCCACTGCTTCACATTACGTAAGGTGGCTGGCCCTCACCTCTAACGCTTCTGACAGCTGCCCTGGCCAACCAGATGATGGCGGGTGTTGTCGACAGCAATGGATCTGATGCCGCCATATATATTTTCTTTAATGCGCCGTTGGGATGCGCCGAGGGGGGAAAAAAAGAGGCTTTATCTTGCCGATGAGACACTGGTTGACAAATGTGATTTCTTCTTTGGTCATAGAGTTCCTGTTGATCCGATCGAGAATATGCTTCACCCATATCCTCACCGTTTTAGGATCCAGCACACATCTGAGACTCCTTTGATGCTCCGGTTAGGGAAGCATAGGACTTGCTATTCAATCCTAAAGATCACCAACACGTAAAAACTCGTGGGAACAACTGTCTATAATGGGATCTGATACTGTCGCTAAGCGCTGGCACTCCGTCATTCTATCAGAGACCTTGAACCATAGTTACATCTCTAGGTACTAGGGTGATCTTGCTGATGACGGTTCTTAATGCATGAGTGGCCTTCTGTCTTATTACTGCTTACTAGATGTTTCATCCTGTGGAGATTGATACGGTCTATATACGCTGTTTCCCACGTCATCGAGTGGGGCACCAGGAGCGAGGAGGTACGTCCACATCCACTTTTTCAGCCTTCGTGTATAATGTACTGAAGCCAAAGCCCCACTGTCCACATCCACAGCCAAGCCCGTCACAGACCTTCCCACTTCATTACACCCTAGTTCAGGCCACAAACGGCGGACGCGTTGTCCCCTGTATATCACATCATCTCGATCAACTCTATTCCACGCACGCCTCTCACCCTCCTGCATGTTCAGACTCCGATTGCACAAAGCCTCTTTTAACTCCGTTCTTTCATCTACAATACTGTTTCTCCCTCTCCCTTGCTCCCTCCACTTCTGACACATATATCTTCTAAATTAGTTGTCTTTTCGCTTTTCACTCATCCTCTCCATATGTCCAAACATATTTCATCACGAACCCTTCCGCTCTCTCGTTTATACTTTGTTTGCAAGTACATCTTTCTCTTAGCGCTGTCATTCCTTCCATAATCAAACTCCCTCACACCACACGTTGTTCTCGGGCATTTTCTGTCCTACACAACCTCCCTCTTCCGTTCTTTTCCATACAGCGTCCAATACTTGAACCCATGCAGCACCACCTGGACAACTATACAGTCAAACAGACCTATAAACAGTTGTCCTCTTTTCTCATACATTCCTCAATAGACCCAAGGGCATTTGGCACTTCGCCTAACCAATGGTTCACTTCAGCTCTCGTAGTACCATTCTAGTGCCATGTTCACTCCAGGGGGAATTCAAAACACTCCACTTCCTCCTCCGGGTTCTTCCCATTCGAACTCAAACTAACCAGTCTCGCCTCCCTGCTGAACCCTACAGAACCTTGCTTTTCTTCATATCAGGAATGAACTTCTTCTCACACACATTCTCCTGAGTTCAGACACCAGCCTCTCTGCTGGTTTCCAACTCGAGTCTCCCACAGGAGCCGTTTCATCTAGTTACACCAACTGATTCTCCTCCCAGTAGAAGCAGCAGTAGCACCACCGCCACCACACTCCACAACCTCCAGCATATTGCACACCCGCTCCTCCCTCTTCAGACCCACGCAGTAACCTCTCTCCCCATCCTATCCATACAGAAAGTAAATGACTATGGTGACAACACACACCCTTGATGTAGACCCACCCTTACCGAAGACCACTCAAACTCCTATGTCTGGTGTGTGTGTGTGTGTGTGTGTGTGTGTGTGTGTGTGTGGGTGAAAGATGATATTATTGAGGTGCTTGTGGATTAGTGAGAAAACGTTGGTCTATCATGTGGTGTACCGTGTTCCGTCATGTGGTGTACCGTGGTCCGTCATGTGGTGTACCGTGTTCCGTTCATGTGGTGTACCGTGTACTGTCATGTGGTGTACCGTGGTCCGTCATGGGGTGTACTGCGTTGCATTATGCTGGCCAGATGTCTTTTCCCAAGTTTAACTTGTGTCGACAGACAATGCCTCTCCCTCACTGTGGAGTGAGAATGAAGTAAAGTCATCATACCTCATTAGATGTGGAACTTTTCATGTGTACTGACCTCTTATCTCTGTAAGGCACACACACACACACACACACACACACTTCTCTAATACAATGATTTTACGTCGCCAAATCAATACTATTGTACGATCTTTTTTTTTTCTCTCTCTCTCTTCCCTTTTCTCTTCCGCGAAATAATCATCTTTTTAATCGACACGTGACGACGGTGTGTATCACGCGTCATTACCTAACCGGCCAAAGCGAAGGGAAAGACAGACACCTCATCACGTTATCAACCACCGGAACTGAACTGGTCAAATACAGTGGCTCTCTAACCCTGACCAGGGAGGCGTCCATACTTATGGCTCTCTGACCTGACGTCGTTAATGACTTACGAGGAAGAGTTTATTGGACACAAACGCTGGAGGAAAGTGGTGGGTGGAGGTGGGGAGGTGGTGTTGATCAGACCTCAGCACCACAACACATCTAGATAATGACCTGAGGGAGAGAGGGAGGGAGGGAGGGAGGGAAGGAGGCGATGATCCTCCCTCTTTGGTCCTGTGTCCCTCCCACTGACAGGCTGAGGGGGTGTCCAGAGGAGTACTGAATCGGGTCTCTCCTCTTCCCAGGACACAGTGCTTATTAGGGACGGCGTGAGGCAAAAAGGGAGACGACAACAGAGGCCTACTGTCATATGAGGGCTGTTTTCTCAAGGCATTTTTAAGCCTTGGTCAGTGTGACTTGATGACTCAGTCATTACGTACGTAATTAAGTCATTATCAAAGGTCAGTGTGACTTCATGACTCAGTCATTACGTATGTAATTAAGTCATTATCAAAGGTCAGTGTGACTTCATGACTCAGTCATTACGTACGTAATTAAGTCATTATCAAAGGTCGGTGTGACTTAATGACTCAGTCATTACGTATGTAATTAAGTCATTTTCAAAGGTCAGTGTGACTTAATGACTCAGTCATTACGCATGTAATTAACTCATTATCCTGGTATAAGTTCAAAGGTCATTGTGACTTAATGACTCAGTCATTACCTATGTGATTAAGTCAGTATCTTGTCATAAGTGTGAAGTTCAGTGTAACTAAATGACTCAGTCATCACGTATGTAGTTAAGTCAGTACTTAAGCAAGTGTGAAGGTCAGTCTAAGTTAAAGTGTCCATCGTTACTTATGTAAGTAAAGTCAGCAAATCCCAGAAGTACCAAATCATTTAACGTAACGAAAGTCTTAAAAGTGTGCGTGTGTGTGTGTGTGTGTGTGTGAGTTAGTATCTCATTAACCTCTCTCTCTCTCTCTCTCTCTCTCTCTCTCTCTCTCTCTCTCTCTCTCTCTCTCTCTCTCTCTCTCTCTCATTCATTGAGGACAGTGAAATCGTCGCCTGGGGCCCCCCCCCCCACATGGGGAGGTATCCAAGCAACACATTATCTCTATTTTCCCCTTCGTGTGTGTGTGTGTGTGTGTGTGTGTGTGTGTGTGTGTGTGTGTGTGTGTGTGTCTCTGTGTGTCTATGTTGTCTACGCTCCCAGCAATTTCAGGAAATATTCAACGCCATTTTTAGGGGGGGAGGCGATTTCCATTTAAAACCGCCACACTCGTTGAACAAGAGCAAACGAGGACTCGTTGAACAAGGGTAAACGAGGACGCACGCATATATATATATATATATATATTGCAGCCTGGGGGAAAAACTGGAGAGCATTTTGTTTTAGAATTGAAAATCTGGAGGTGGATTTGTTGGACCAGTCAGCTGGTCTGCATGCTGGCTGTGGGACATGCTCCATCCCATGCCAGCTGGTGCCGGGGACACTGTATCCCATGGCCTCCCAGCTGCCATAAAGAGGAGGGAGGAGGAGGAGGGGGGGGGAAATTTACGAGTCACTGTGGAGGCATGGGAGAAATTTGTGTACTACTGCACGTATGTAGATGTACTGCCGGGCGTGTGTGTGTGTATATATATATATATATATATATATATATATATATATATATATATATATATATATATATATATATATATATATAAATGGCGCCCTAGCTTCGTCTCTTCGATGTATATCAACTGACTCATATTTCTCTCTTGTGTCTCCCCTGATGATGTGATTATTGCACGAAAGTGCACTTGGGAACTTATCGTGTTTCATTTTCCACGTGGACTCATAGGAATATATATATACATATATATATATATATATATATATATATATATATATATATATATATATATATATATATATATATATATATATATATATATATAAATAGCGTCCTAGCTTCGTCTCTTCGATGTATATCAACTGACTCATATTTCTCTCTTGTGTCTCCCCTGATGATGTGATTATTGCACGAAAGTGCACTTGGGAACTTATCGTGTTTCATTTTCCACGTGGACTCATAGGAATATATATATATATATATATATATATATATATATATATATATATATATATATATATATATATATATATATATATATATATTATACACGGATTATAAGACGTATGTGTATGTACTGCAGGGAACATACTGATTGTACAACCGGGTGTACTTCGGTGCACTGCCAACCGCGTGCACATGTACTCACTACAGGGCGTAAGGACATGTTCTACAGTACTGGCAAGCACGAGGAAGAGATCTCACGTAGAGGAAACCTACGATTTAGCAACGGGGGAATCTACAGTGCCTGGCAAGACACAGACGGACACACAGGGATAAAGACAGATAAACACAACGATACGAGACAGACAAATTGCGTCAACACCACCACACTCGCCTGGACAAGGCTCCCCACACTCCCCCCTAACCTCCCCAGCACCACACACACTCCCCCTAACCTCCCCAGCACCACACACACCACCAGGCTTCCCCAGGCCTGCCTGTATGACCCCCAGCAGGAGGGAGGTACAACAGCGTGTGACGCGTCTGTGATAAATTGTTGTACTCACAACACGTCTCCCATCCGCCCCCACACACACACACCTCCCTCCTCATCCTCCCTTCCTGCTTCCTGTCTTTCGTATTACGTAAGGAATCATCTCACTTCTCTCTCTCTCTCTCTCTCTCTCTCTCTCTCTCTCTCTCTCTCTCTCTCTCTCTCTCTCTCTCTCTATCTATCTATCTATCTATCTATCTATCTATCTATCTTATGTCCTTCATATCCCCCCCTCCCTCCGCCGCACTCCTCCATCTACCACCAACCACCTTCCTCTCTCTCTCTCTCTCTCTCTCTCTCTCTCTCTCTCTCTCTCTCTCTCTCTCTCTCTCTCTCTCCCTCCCTCCACGGGCGAGCCGTCATCATCCACCCGCGGTCATCGCGTCGGTACATGAGCGGGGCGTCGCGTCGTCTGCCTGCGGTGGCCAGCGGGAGAAAGTTAACTCATCACCCCGGCCTCTCTCACTTGACACCACACCAACACACTGGCTTCAAAACTGCAGTGTATGTATATATATAAACAAATGAATTTAGATAGATCCCCTCCCACGCTGGCAACACTGCCCTCCTCCTCCTCCTCCTCCTCCTCTTCCCCTCCTTCCCTCCCCTTCCCTTCCCTTCCCTCCTCTCCCTCTCTCTCTCTCTCCTGCCCCCCCCCCTCCCCTCCAGACACTGCCGCCTCCCCTCCTCCCCCACCCCATCACACTCCCTCCTCCGCCCAACCTTCCTCCACCCCATCACTCCCTCCTCCTCCTCCTCCTTCCTCCTCCTCCTCCCTCCGTCCCTCTCCCTCCCTCTTCCCCCCCCCACAGGGGATGCCTTCTCTTCCCTCCCCTCCTGTCTCCCCCTCTCTCTCTCTCCGGCCCCCCCTACCCTCCCCCCAAGACACTGCCACCCCTCCCCTCCACCCCATCACTCCCTCCTCCTCCTCCTCCTTCCTCCTCCTCCCTCCGTCCCTTTCCCTCCCTCTTCCCCCCCACAGGGGATGCCTTCCCTTCCCTCCCCTCCTCTCTCCCCCTCTCTCTCTCTCCGGCCCCCCCTACCCTCCCCCCAAGACACTGCCGCCCCTCCCCTTCACCCCATCACTCCCTCCTCCTCCTCCTCCTCCTCCTCTCCCTCCCTCTCCCCAAAAGGGGCTGAGTTGCAATGTCGTGTTTTTCGAATATATACTCCACCACAAGATTGGTGTTGAGGAAGGACTTTCCACCGTTGCTCCTGTTCCTGTTGCTTGCTTCCTGCTCCCTGTTGGAAGCTAGTGATATAGGTCTCATGTTTAGTATCATCAACCATTCCTCTCTCTCTCTCTCTCTCTCTCTCTCTCTCTCTCTCTCTCTCTCTCTCTCTCTCTCTCTCTCTCTCTCCTCTAACGCCATATACCGGAAGAAAAAGGAACGGAGGTGTGTGTGTGTGTGTGAGTGTGTGTGTGAGTGTGTGTGTGTGTGTGTGTGTGTGTGTGTGTGTGTGTGTGTGTGTGTGTCTGTGTGTTTCTCTACGCCTTTGACGCCCATTTCTCCCATCAAAGCAAAATACAACATCGCGTTCGTCTCTACTGCCTTCATATATATTCCCCCACACTCACCCACTCACACACTCCCCCACACTCTCCTCCGTCTACCTCTCTCTCTCTCTCTCTCTCTCTCTCTCTCTCTCTCTCTCTCTCTCTCTCTCTCTCTCTCTCTATCTATCTATCTATCTATCTATCTCTCTCTCTCTCTGCTGGCTCCACTGCCTTTACTTTGCCTCCCGCTAATAACGTGTTTATCTCTTGTGGTGTTTGCACATGCCCGCTGGGCCTGCCGAAATTTTGTGTGTGTGTGTGTGTGTGTGTGTGTGTAGAGAGAGAGAGAGAGAGAGAGAGAGAGAGAGAGAGAGAGAGAGAGAGAGAGAGAGAGAGAGAAAGCATATGGACAGGGGAAAACCCCGGGGAACCAAGGGTGGATATGCTTGCTCACTCGCTCCGTCTGTTGCACGAGAGACTGAGAGAGAGAGAGAGAGAGAGAGAGAGAGAGAGAGAGAGAGAGAGAGAGAGAGAGAGAGAGAGAGGCAGGCATTGCGAACACTGGGAAGAAAATGCGCCTCTGGTTTACGGACGGCTCTTTACCGTTTAACTTAACTGTTAAGCGCCGTTGAGTGCATCGCGGGGAGAGGGGGAGGGGGGGGGGTGGTCGGTCCCCGACGCTTCACGTGGTTGTAAGTGCCCCTGTTGCTACTACTGTTGCTGGTTGTAAGTGCCCCTGTTGCTACTACTGTTGCTGGTTGTAAGTGCCCCTGTTGCTACTACTGTTGCTGGTTGTAAGTGCCCCTGTTGCTACTACTGTTGCTGGTTGTAAGTGTCCCTGTTGCTACTACTGTTGCTGGTTGTAAGTGTCCCTGTTGCTACTACTGTTGCTGGTTGTAAGTGTCCCTGTTGCTACTACTGTTGCTGGTTGTAAGTGTCCCTGTTGCTACTACTGTTGCTGGTTGTAAGTGCCCCTGTTGCTACTACTGTTGCTGGTTGTAAGTGCCCCTGTTGCTACTACTGTTGCTGGTTGTAAGTGCCCCTGTTGCTACTACTGTTGCTGGTTGTAAGTGTCCCTGTTGCTACTACTGTTGCTGGTTGTAAGTGTCCCTGTTGCTACTACTGTTGCTGGTTGTAAGTGTCCCTGTTGCTACTACTGTTGCTGGTTGTAAGTGCCCCTGTTGCTACTACTCAGTACCATCCCCATTTTCCCACTCTCTTCTCTCTCTCTCTCTCTCTCTCTCTCTCTCTCTCTCTCTCTCTCTCTCTCTCTCTCTCTCTCTCTCTCTCTCACTCTGCTATATTTTGCTTTATCTGCTGGAGCCACAGGAGCCAGCCAGACCTCACAGGGCGGCTCTGTTTGCCCTCCTCTGTAATGATATGCAAGCAAGCAACCAAGCAAATACCATTACGTTCTGGCAGCCACGTATGCTTACTGGTCTTGCTATGGTTCCGAATGCACTTCAAACGTTTTCTTCTTCTCCTTTTTTTTTTTTTCCATTTCATTTTGTGGGCGAGAGAGAGAGAGAGAGAGAGAGAGAGAGAGAGAGAGAGAGAGAGAGAGAGAGAGAGAGAGAGAGAGAGAGGCCTGACTAACAGAAGTAGCTCATTCAGATGTCGACCTCCTCTCTCTCTCTCTCTCTCTCTCTCTCTCTCTCTCTCTCTCTCTCTCTCTCTCTCTCTCTCTCTCTCCTCCCCCCCCCCCGCCTTAAGACAGTGCCATATGCATCTCCCTCTCCATTGTTTTACCACCGAAAAGGTCGACAATCCCACGATGCTCAGGGCTGCTTTGACATCTAACGTCTCCGCTATTTGTGTACTGCCTCCTTAAGGCTTAACTTGAATTACAAAAGTAAATGTATTTGGTCTAATGTCCCGGCCTGATACCACTCGCTTATCTAATTCCCACTCCATGACTCGCATAGTTCCCACTCCACCATTCACTGGTGTGTAAGTCCCCCACTCCACCATTCACTGGTGTGTAGGTCCCCCACTCCATCATTCACTGGTGTGTGGGTAACCCACTCCACCATTAACTGGTGTGGTGGGCCCCACTCCATCATTCACTGGTGTGTAGGTCCCCCATTCCACCATTCACTGGTGTGTGGGTAACCCACTCCACCATTAACTGGTGTGGTGGGCCCCACTCCATCATTCACTGGTGTGTACGTCCCCCACTCCACCATTCACTGGTGTGTGGGTAACCCACTCCACCATTCACTGGTGTGTGGATCCCACTCCACCATTCACTGGTGTGGGGGTCCCACTCCACCATTCATTGGTGTGAGGGTCCCACTCCACAATCCACTTGCTTCCTCTCCTCATTCTCACTCCACATTTCCACGTAATTGCTGACTCCACCTCTACACCCACTTGAGCGCATCCTTCCACCCATAACCTTACTCCACTCATCCACCCACTTGCTCCACCCCTCCACCCACTGCCTCACTGGCCTTTCTTCAGCCTTACACACTTTTCTAAATTCTTCAGTTTCATGCAGGGACCCGGCGCTGGGCCCTCCCACGGGGGGGCCTCCGTGTTATGAATACGGAAGGACCAGAGCAGCGCTGAGGTGAGAGAGAGAGAGAGAGAGAGAGAGAGAGAGAGAGAGAGAGAGAGAGAGAGAGAGAGAGAGAGAGAGGCTGGGCAAATTACTTTGTCCTCCCATCTGTGTCTTCGATCCTGATCGCTTCTACACACGACTCTCTCCCTCCCTCCCCCGCTTCTATACATGACTCTCTCCCCCTCCCGCTTCTACACATGGCTCCCCCTCCCGCTTCTACATAATGTGTCTGACTGGCTCTAAGATTCTCCTATTTCCTTCTCTCTCTATACGTATGTACTTATAGTGTCTCTCTCTCTCTCTCTCTCTCTCTCTCTCTCTCTCTCTCTACTACTCTACCGCCAACCCACGTCCAAATATATATATATATATATATATATATATATATATATATATATATATATATATATATATATATATATATGAACACGAATAAAGTGTATATGAACGCGCACTCTCACAGAACACGTAGCCCAGCAGAAGCGATCACGCCCACCACACATAAGGTAATGGGTTCGAATCCTGGTTATTGAAAGGTATTACGTGATATATATATATATATATATATATATATATATATATATATATATATATATATATATATATATATATATATATATATATATACAGATAGATAGATATCCGAGTTCCAATAGAAAATCCAACTATGCAAAAATTCTCACCTGTTATTTACAAGTTGGAAACCCTTCGTCAGTTGCCACGTTGCCACATACATTTCACTGACGACACCAATATCTCTGAGACGTGATAAATGACAAGAAACATTTGAACAATTCCGCGCATGACGTCTTCTTCTTTGCCTCATATCACGGCAGTCTCGAGAATTATCTGTAAAAAAGAAAAGAAAAAATGAAGTTAAGATGTAGGCATGAATATATATAATTGGATATATATATATATATATATATATATATATATATATATATATATATATATATATATATATATATATATATATATAAAGGCATCTATCTCTCTGTCTGTCTGTCAGCCTGTCTATCCATCTATCTATCTGCCTACCTATCTAACTAGTTATCTATATATCTGTCCACCTGTTTGTCTGTCTCTCTGTCTGTCCACCCACCTATCTGTCTTATCTCATCGTCATCGCCACAGTGTTCCATTCACAATGTCATGGGGTGGATGCCTGGGACTTCTCCATTCATAATAGTGGGAGAATGAAGAAACAGTGGAGAGGGGTGAAGAATTGGGGGTGGGAGAGGGGTGAAAGAGAGGGGAGAAGAATCGGAGGAGAGGGGGTGAAATACTTGGAGAGAGAGAGAGGGGAGAGGAGCACAAGAAAGAGGTTAACGATGAGGGAGGAGAGAGAGAGAGAGAGAGAGAGAGAGAGAGAGAGAGAGAGAGAGAGAGAGAGAGAGAGAGAGAGGCGTGATACTGGACACAAAATAAAGAAAAAAAGATGGACAGGAGAGAGAGAGAGAGAGAGAGAGAGAGAGAGAGAGAGAGAGAGAGAGAGGGGGGGGGGGGGCGTGATACTGGACACAAAATAAAGAAAAAAAGATGGACAGAAGAGAGAGAGAGAGAGAGAGAGAGAGAGAGAGAGAGAGAGAGAGAGAGAGAGAGAGAGAGAGGCGTGATACTGGACACAAAATAAAGAAAAAAAGATGGACAGGAGAGAGAGAGAGAGAGAGAGAGAGAGAGAGAGAGAGAGAGAGAGAGAGAGAGAGAGAGAGAGAGAGAGAGAGAGAGAGTAGTCACACGAAAAAATAAGAGAGAAACTCACTTAAGACAGGAAACGGAAGAATGAAAAAGAGAGAGAAAAAACAATCTAAAAAAAAAAAAAGAATTGGAGGGGAGTCCATAGTTGTGGAAGAGGAAGGGGTGAGATGTAGGGCTGAGGGGGAATTTCGAGGAGGGACGAATGCAACAGATCGAAGGAAAGAAGTTAAGGTAAGAAGAGGAGGAATGATGGAGGGAGAAGGCAAGTGGGTAAGGGGAGAGAGGGAGGGAATCGGTGGGTAAGGAGGGCGGGAAGAGGAGGAGCGATGGAAGGAGAAGGCAAGTGGGTAAGGAGAGGGAGGGAGGAAATAGGAGGGGCAAGGAGTGAGGGAGGAAATAGGTGGGTAAGGAGGGAAGGAAGGAGGGAGGGAAGATGGATGGCAGGGTAGGGTGAGTGTCATTACAGTATTCATCAGTGTAATGCCAGAGGAAACAACTGTCGCACGTCGGAGGGCCCCGACCGTCGACGGGGCCCTCCTCAAGCTGTCGCACCCTCGCCCTTTGCGACACCTGCCCGAAGGATCCTCCTTCCCTCCCTCCGTGTCACCCCAGTGTCGGGAGATACGCAATATCCTCCCGTCCCGACACTCGAGGAGAAGCCCTAATCCTTGTTATCAGAGGGGCGGGAGTCCCACGACCTCGGAGCAAGGGGGAGATGTGGCGGGGGGGCCCCCGCCCTCGAGAGGCGAGGGGTAAATCAATGACAGCCTTCATTTGCATGGGACGAGAACGGTGTGGCAACAAACATAAAAGAAGTTGTGTCATGGTCCCCAGAGTGTTTCTTTAATGAGGGAGAGGAGAGCTGGGGGAAGCCAGAGAACAAGACCAGGAGGGAGAGGAGGGAGAGGAGGATGGGAAGAAGAAGGAAGAAAAGGAAAAAGTGGAAGAAGGATGGGGAAAAACGGAGACGATTACACCAGGACACACGAGACAAAGAGGAGAATGTAAAAGGGCAAGAGTGTGTGTGGAGTGGAATGAGGAATGGGGAAGGAGAAGAAGAGGGAGGGATAAGGATGGGAAAAAAGAGATAATCTATCAAAATACAAGACAAGAGACATGGTGAACAGCGGCATTTATGAGGGACGAGCATCTCTCAGGGCAAATCATACAGAATTGGAAAGGGAGTTGGAAGTGAGACAAGAGAGAAAGTAAATTAACGATAATACCCAAAAAAAATAAAAGAGGCAGAAAAATGCTTGACAGATGAGGGGACAAGAGTGCGCAAGAGGACGACAGAACAAGAGACAAGAACAGTTTGAAAGACGAAGAGTAAGAGTGTGTGTGTGTGTGTGTGTGTGTGTGTGTGTGTGTGTGTGTGTGTGTGTGTGTGCAAGAGTTCGTACCTGGGGGGATACACACACACACACACACACACTGTTTTGTTGACCAGGCTTGTGTGGCGGCCGCCCCCCGACCTGAGGAGGACAAGTTGCTGGAGGAAGGGGAAGGACAGACAGACGAAGGGGATTATCTTGACCAGGAAGGGTGACTGGCCAGGGGGAAGGAGGCCTGAGCTACCTTAAGTGGGGAGAGAGAGAGAGAGAGAGAGAGAGAGAGAGAGAGAGAGAGAGAGAGAGAGAGAGAGAGAGAGAGAGAGAGAGAGAGATGGACGGGTGTTTAAAAACACTGGATGGAGACAGATTCAAAAGCACTCTTATGAAATATGAAGAGAGAGAGAAAAGAAAAAGCAAACTGTATTGAAATATATCTAATTATCTATACGGAAAAAAAAAGGAATAAGAGGCAAGACTTAAGAAAGATGAGATACGAACAGGAGGAGATAACAGATACTATGGAATAAGAGTAAATGGGATAATACAACATAAAGAGGAAAGAAAGAGTATGCTTGGGAGGACGCGAAAAGTAAGAACAACATATGATAAACGGGGAACTGGGATAAAAGACAGTGAAAGACTTACTGATAAAAAAAAGACAATAGACTTACTGATAAAAAAAAAAAATAAGATTAATTACGGAAACTGGAAGAGATAGAATAGTAAATGGAAGGTTGTACAACACATAGGAATTTCAGGTGAATAAATGGAAAAATGAAAAGATCATAATTAAGAACGAGGAACAGTGAGGGGAAAAGACCTCAAAACAGTGAAAACATGTGGCAGAATGAATGAATGACGCTCAGAACTGTGAAAGTATAGAACCTCGACAGTGAGAGCAAATAGAGACCTGAAGCAGTGAAAAAAAAGAAACATATATAGAGAGCTGAAGCAGTGACAATATGGAACTTGAAGCAATGAGAATACGAAGACTATTGTGCTGATAGGAGACAAATGAACTACAAGCACTGAAAGTATATACTGTGAAACATTAAAGAACACGAAACTTGAACGATTGAAAGAAAAAGTACTGAGCAGTGAAATCACATAACCTAATGCAGTTCAAGTGCACAACAGTAAACTATTAAACTGAAAGCACTGAAACTATAAACTTAAATCAGTGAATTATAAATCCTGAAAGTGTAATCCTCCAGGCAGTGAAAACACAAAACCTAAAGCAGTGAAATTATAGCTACTGAAACAGCCAAAATATGAAAGAAGTAATAAAAAGGTAAAAACCAGAGGTATGGAACTTAAAGCAAAGTCCAAGGCAGTGAAAGTATAAAGCTCGAGGCACTGAAAGAATAAAGCCCGAGGCACTGAAAGTATAAAGTCCAAGGCACTGAAAGTATAAAGTCCAAGGCACTGAAAGTATAAAGTCCAAGGCACTGAAAGTATAAAGTCCGAGGCACTGAAAGTATAAAGTCCAAGGCAGTGAAAGTATAAAGTCCGAGGCACTGAAAGTATAAAGTCCAAGGCACTGAAAGTATAAAGTCCAAGGCACTGAAAGTATAAAGTCCAAGGCACTGAAAGTATAAAGTCCAAGGCACTGAAAGTATAAAGTCCAAGGCACTGAAAGTATAAAGTCCAAGGCACTGAAAGTATAAAGTCCGAGGCAGTGAAAGTATAAAGTCCAAGGCAGTGAAAGTATAAAGTCCAAGGCACTGAAAGTATAAAGTCCAAGGCACTGAAAGTATAAAGTCCAAGGCACTGAAAGTATAAAGTCCAAGGCACTGAAAGTATAAAGTCCAAGGCACTGAAAGTATAAAGTCCAAGGCACTGAAAGTATAAAGTCCAAGGCACTGAAAGTATAAAGTCCAAGGCACTGAAAGTATAAAGTCCGAGGCACTGAAAGTATAAAGTCCGAGGCACTGAAAGTATAAAGTCCAAGGCACTGAAAGTATAAAGTCCAAGGCACTGAAAGTATAAAGCCCGAGGCACTGAAAGTATAAAGTCCAAGGCAGTGAAAGTATAAAGTCCAAGGCACTGAAAGTATAAAGTCCAAGGTACTGAAAGTATAAAGTCCAAGGCACTGAAAGTATAAAGTCCAAGGCACTAAAAGTATAAAGTCCAAGGCACTGAAAGTATAAAGTCCAAGGCACTGAAAGTATAAAGTCCAAGGCACTGAAAGTATAAAGTCCAAGGCACTAAAAGTATAAAGTCCAAGGCACTGAAAGTATAAAGTCCAAGGCACTGAAAGTATAAAGTCCGAGGCACTGAAAGTATAAAGTCCAAGGCACTGAAAGTATAAAGTCCGAGGCACTGAAAGTATAAAGCCCGAGGCACCGAAAGCATAAAGTCCTGGTAAGTAAAAGTACAATACCTGGAAACAGTGAAATTATCGAACCTAAAGCAGTGAAAAATATATCGCCTAAAGCAGTGGCAACACATTACATGGAACAGTGAAAGCTGAAAATTTAGAAAAGAAAAAAAAAAGGCACCGAAACTCTAAAACGTAAAGCAGTGAAACCAAACGGGAAAAATATTCCCTAAAAAAAAGGGGGGGGATAGAAGTATGAACCCGCCCCGATCAAAAGAGTTGAGGAAAGGTTATATCGAATGAGGAGAAAGCCAGAGGAGAAGAAGACGAAGAAGAAGAAAGAGGACGAAAATAAGAGGAGGAGGAGGAGAAGATAAAGTGGCGGAAATAATAGAGCCAGCGTCAGAGCCATTAAAATAATGGCTAGAGATCTCACACAACGTCAGCAAGAGAAAGAAACCTTCAGTGGTCTCTCTCTCTCTCTCTCTCTCTCTCTCTCTCTCTCTCTCTCTCTCTCTCTCTCTCTCTCTCTCCACGACGGACGACGGACGACGTCAGAAACCAGGTTTTCTTCCAAAAAATGCAGGGAACTTACAACACACATTTTTTTGGGTCACCTATATTGACTTGTTGCTGAGGGGAAACACAACAGTTGCAAACACTCGTTGATGCAAGGGAGGGGAAACACTTGCTGACGGAAACACACACACACACACACACACACACACACACACACACACACACACACACACACACACACACACACACACACACAAACCGAGCTGTTGGAAACACTTTAAGAACACTAGGGAAACAATCAGAGTTTAAGGAGTGCTTGTCTTACTTTGCTTCCTGCATCAGCACCCACCTTCTACTGGGGATTTCCCCCAGCATCGCCGAGGAAGCCAGCTACGTCCACCGGACCGTAGGAGGGGGCCAACGGGCCAAGCAACGCTGTTATAATGCCGTCTTTGTGAGGTCAATACAGGACAAGTGTGTTGTGTGTGTGTGTGTGTACTCATTATGAATGATGGATGTTGGGCATGAGGGATCTTGTGACGTGATGAACTGGCGTCTGGACTGTTGGAGAGAGAGATGGGTAGTGTCCACAGGGCAAAGGAAAAAGCATAACTCGTGCATGCCTAGGGGAGCGTAGTTTCAAATGAGTGTATTTCTTATAACTGGCGTCTGGACTGTTGGAGAGAGAGATGGGTAGTGTCCAGAGGGCAAAGGAAAAAGCATAACTCGTACATGCGTAAGGGAGTGTAGTTTCAAATGAGTGTATTTCTTATAATTGGCGTCTGGACTGTTGGAGAGAGATGGGTAGTGTTCAGATGGCAAAGGAGAAAGCATAACTAGTACATGCCTAGGGGTCATAGTTCCCAATGAGTGTATTTCTTATAACTGGAGTCTGGACTGTTGGATAGAGATGGGAAGTGTTCAGAGGGCAAAGGAGAAAGCATAACTCGTACATGCCTAGGGGAGCGTAGTTTCAAATGAGTGTATTTCTTATAAGCGTTTTGAAAACAGTTGTGGAAGGAATCGGCTACGTGTCTCTTGATCTACTGAGGTACTTAAGGACAGGGGTCGAGGGGTGTGTGAGTAATTAACTATCTTAATCACCTACTTGGATAGTACGGGAAGGGAGTTCTACATGCGTGGGGCCCCGATATTGTGTGTGTGTGTGTGTGTGTGTGTGTGAGAGAGAGAGAGAGAGAGAGAGAGAGAGAGAGAGAGAGAGAGAGAGAGAGAGAGAGAGAGAGAGAGAAAGAGAGATGGAAAAAGAACTGGGGGAAACACAGCAAAAGGAGTCGGCACTGTACAGAAAACTGGTGGATGGCAGAAGCAAAGAGGGAGCAGGAGAAGTACTTGCCCACCACCTCACAGATCGATATTTTGTTGTAAGGAAGGAATGCGCGTAGCTCTCGCAGAGGAGAGAGAGAGAGAGAGAGAGAGAGAGAGAGAGAGAGAGAGAGAGAGAGAGAGAGAGAGAGAGAGAGAGAGAGAGAGAGAGAGAGAATGTGTTCCAAATGAATGAATAGTCCCCGACGCAGAAAGAACAATGAAGAAGATGCGCACGAACGAGGAAGGATTAAAACGAGCCGTTCATACCTAAGAGAAGCGACGTAAAGAAAAAAAGAAAGCACCATGGCAGAGACGTGAAGACAACGATGGCACGCACGGCAGCCAAATATACGGTGATCTGGACCGCAGTCCCAGTCCTGGAACAACATCCTCCTCCTTTGGTTCTCTGGAAGCAACATCCTCCTCCTTTGGTTCTCTGGAAGCAACATCCTCCTCCTTTGGTTCTCTGGAAGCAACATCCTCCTCCTTTGGTTCTCTGGAAGCAACACCCTCCTCCTTTGATTCTCTGGAAGCAACACCCTCCTCCTTTGGTTCTCTGGAAGCAACACCCTCCTCCTTTGGTTCTCTGGAAGCAACACCCTCCTCCTTTGGTTCTCTGGAAGCCTTGGTCAGAACGCTCAGGGAGGCTCCCAGTCGTCCATCGACGTAACACAATGAACAACGCAAAGTTTAGCTTACTGAACCACCTTCATATGACCGTAGATACAACGCTAATACATACACACACACACACACGCCCTCGTCTGGCGAAGGGGTATATATTTAGATAAGGCACCAAACAACACGCTTCCAGATAATCCCTCACATCCATTGTACACTCACACCATACACCTGTACACACACACACACACACACACACACACACACACACACACACACACACACACACACACACACACTGACACTCTCACAGTCTTTCTCTCCCATTTTACACCTATCCCTTAACTCGCCTTCTTCCAACCCCCTATCCCAGCCCTCCAAACCCCCTATCCCACCTCCACTTCTTCCTCTCCTCAAAACCAACCTGTTTTGAGAGAGAGAGAGAGAGAGAGAGAGAGAGAGAGAGAGAGAGAGAGAGAGAGAGAGAGAGAGAGAGAGAGAGAGAGAGCCTATACCACACTGGGAGTTGTGTGCGTAGAAAACACCATGGAAGGGGCATTGAGCGTTCGCAGGCTCAGAGCGACGCACGGTTCTCCCCTTGTTGCCATGGTCACGCAGGCTTCCCCTCCCCACCACGAGGCTGAGGGGAGAGCACGAGGGGTGGAGAGGGAAGAGGGAAGGCCTGGGGAGCAGGAGAGAGAGAGAGAGAGAGAGAGAGAGAGAGAGAGAGAGAGGTAGCGGACGGAATACGGGAAGAAGAGAGAGAGAGAGAGAGAGAGAGAGAGAGAGAGAGAGAGAGAGAGAGAGAGAGAGAGAGAGAGAGACAGACAGAGACAGAGAGAGAGAGAGAGAGAGAGAGAGAGAGAGAGAGAGAGAGAGAGAGAGAGAACAGATGCGTCCAAATTAACTGTGAGGCATTACGCATTGTGGCGTAGACTTAGCCATACAGGTGAAGAACGGCTCTCCGTTACGCCATCTGCCTCAGGGTAAGGCGAGAACCCTGTGAGATAAAAAAAAAAACACGGCAGGGTAACGCTGGAGCCCTATGAAGAACGGCAGAGTGCAGGGAGACAGAGAGAGAGAGAGAGAGAGAGAGAGAGAGAGAGAGAGAGAGAGAGAGAGAGAGAGAGAGAGAGAGAGCGAGGGGAAAGAGTGGAACGGAAGGGGATTGGCGGGGGGGGGGGGGGGGGGCGCTAAAACATGAACGAGAAACTAGGAGAAAAAGGCGAGATTAACAGGACGAGCGATATGGTTTCTATGCAAAGGAATTTGAGACGTAAAGACTTTATCCTTCCGCTGTTGACAGAGGAATGGGTTAAGGGCCTACAGACGTCCTAGTACGGTGGTATGCACCATGGTAACATTTTTGTTCGTGTTTGCATTCTCCCCCACCCCACAGAGGCACCGCAACCTTCATTTAAATGCAATGTGGATATCTTTGTGTGTGTGTGTGTGTGTGTGTGTGTGTGTGTGTGTGTGTGTGTCTGTGTGTGTGTGTGTGTGTTCGTGTAAAACCCATTACAATACGCTAGCCAATGGGGTAGAAAGAGGTCTGAACCCATTTAACCTCTGGTATTGTTATATAACGCCAAGGGCACTGGTCCATACGGAGGGAGGGAGAGAGAGAGAGAGAGAGAGAGAGAGAGAGAGAGAGAGAGAGAGAGAGAGAGAGAGAGAGAGAGAGAGAAGGAGGTACATTTAACACAACACACGTACACCCATGGGCATGGCCCCATGTGTTGCGCTTGCTGGGAGAAGCGCTCATGGGGGGCTGTGCATGGGGTAGGCGCTGCTACCTCGGTAAAATACATGGGTCAGTTACCGTTCATGGGGTCGCTCATTACCACCCTATTCAGGGGGGGGAGGTCTGTTCTGTTGATGTCTACAGAAGTGGACGATGAAGATGATGTGTGTGTGTGTGTGTGTGTGTGTGTGTGTGTGTGTGTGTGTGTGTGTGTGTGTGTGTGTGTGTGTGTGTGTGTTCTAAACTCGTGTTGCCCCGTCTCTTAACCTTGTATATATGCACCATACCTTTACTCCTAAGTGTGTATTGCACACACACACACACACACACACACACACACACACCTCTGGTACCCATTCACTGACCAGCTCCAAGGAAAGGATGGGCACCTAGGTTGAGTGTGGGTCATCTGCCGCATCTAGGATTCGAACCCATACAGGAAAGTGTGTCACTATAAAGAGTCGGACACACTCTAACACTACCATGTCACAAGTGGATGTTGTCTCATAAGCCTGTATGTTTATGACACATTTACGGTGTACTTTGGCATGTGAGATCAAGGTTCCCTATTCTGGCTGGGGACACAGTGGGAACACAACGCAGTCCCCACCACCACCAGTCCCAAAACGACCCGACCAACTGGCCTGGGATGCCAGTATATTCAACCCGACCAAACACCCGCCAGGTGTACATGATTTCACATGTACATGGTTTCAGGCGCACACAGTTTTACCTGTACGTGGCTTTAGGCATACATGGCTTCATATATATATATATATATATATATATATATATATATATATATATATATATATATATATATATATATATATATATATATATATATATATATTCCTATGAGTCCACGGGGGAAAACGAAACACGTTAAATTCCCAAGTGCACTTTCGTGTGATAATCAAATCATCAGGGGAGATACAAGAAATATAACAGTCAGTTGATACACAACGAAGAGACGTAGCTAGGACGCCATCTGGCAAATAAGTCACTACCCGAATCAACACAGAGAGAGAGAGAGAGAGAGAGAGAGAGAGAGAGAGAGAGAGAGAGAGAGAGAGAGAGAGAGAGAGAGAGAGAGTTTCAGATATACATGAGTGCAAATGCAAATACATACATATATCATTCATCCTTTCCTTTGACTCCTCCGGGGGAATGAGGAGTGACATGCACCGAAGGCAGGAGGAGGGCAGAGACAACGACACCATTCAGAACTTGGAACGCCGTGGGCAGAATCCTTCGCAAAGTTAGCCCAATGACGACTTTTGTGTGAGGGGAGGAGGAGGTAGAGGTGGGTGGGTGGGTAGGTGAGGACGTCTCTCTCTCTCTCTCTCTCTCTCTCTCTCTCTCTCTCTCTCTCTCTCTCTGTTGATTCACAGGTCCTACACGATCCATGGGTTAAGTGTCTCACAGTCTCTCTCTCTCTCCCTTTGGGTTCGTTAAGAGACTCTGTGGATGTATCGTCTTCCGTGCTACAGGAGTCAAAACTCTGGTTGCTCTGTCTCTCTAACTTTGTACGGCTGGAAGTTCTGATGTTCTATATATATATATGAACAATATATATGATAGAGTCTCAATGATTTTTGAAAAAATTTCGTTCTATATTTCTATCTTTAGCAATTGGAATATCATCGAGTCTACTTTAAAGTATATAGACAATCTCTTTATATATCTAAAGATGTTTTATGAGATGGTTCAAGATTTCCAAACTCATTTCCTTGATGAAGTCAAGTCGCTACGTAAGACTGAGGGACTAGCAATGTTAACAATATGGATAATATGGCCGGTGTTTAACTATTCGACATACCAATATGGTGTAGGGATAGACAACTATCCATTATATCAACATGGCTCGATAACAGATGAAAATGGATAGATATCAACATGGCTCGAGAACAGATGAAAATCTTCATTGTACAATACATGGTCCATTACTTATGAGCCACTCATTATTGCCAATGAGATGAAATGATACGTAAATGATGTATAATGATAGATAGATAGACAGACATTCATTATACCATCACGTTGCAATGACAGAAAACACGTGAGTTGGGCAGACACATGGTAGATGATATTCAGCCAAAGTAAATGAGCGAAAGAAGACCTCAGCATTAAAATGATCAAGCAGGAAATAAAATGTAGGGATCTGTGTGTGTGTGTGTGTGTGTGTGTGTGTGTGTGTGTGTGTGTGTGTGTGTGAGGGGGGACTTAAGGGGGTCGACAGCGTCCCTACACCGTAGCCAGAGTACGACATTAGGAGGATAGTAAATGATAGATGATGTGTTGGGGAAATAAGACAACAGCACTCAAAAGTATATGGAGATATACAACAAGATGTGGACATTATATACACCAGGCCAAAAGTAGAATAGGCGTCTCGCGTTTGGTCACCGCGCCTAAAGAAGCACCAAAGAGCTAATAGAGAAGGTCCAGACGAGGGCAACAAAGATGGTGCCTGAATTAAAAGAGTTACATTATGAGGTTAAGACGACAAAAAAAAAGATAGAACAACCAGATGACCTCACATGAAATGAAGCAAGAATCTCAATGGAAAAGATAAAAAAAGATATGCATTGAGGTAGTTTAATAGTTTCAAACTAATCGATGAATGGAATAAAGTGAGACTTTGGACGAGGAGAGTATAGAGAAGTTGGAGAAAAAGGCATGGAAGCAGAGATAGCTCAAGAGATAGGGGGCCGAAGAGTGTACAACTCCCTCCCCATACAGTACAAGAGATGGGGGGGCCCCTCACAAATGTACAACTCCCTCCCCGTACAGTACAAGAGATGGGGGCCCCTCACGAATGTACAACTCCCTCCCCGTACAGTACAAGAAATGTGGGCCCTCACGAATGTACAACTCCCTCCCCATACAGTACAAGAGATGGGGGCCC
>NC_092233.1:57729359-57756859 GCF_036320965.1 Panulirus ornatus
TAATAATAATAATAATGATAATATCCCTAGCTATCACAGTGTCGAATTCTCTTTATGATAAGTCATCTTTGACCTGCTCATGTGACCTCTGACCTGTAACCTTTAATCTTTGCCACACTAGGTGTGTTAAAACTTTGACCTGTTTGAAATATGACCTCTGGCATATGACCTGTGGAACGTCCCATCTTATCTAATTTTTTTCCCTGTGTGACTCATGTCTTGTGTTCTTATTGTGACCTGTGTGACCTCTTACCTAAATTTTGCATGGAATATGACCTTACAAATTGACCTTATCGGGGTTTAGCCATGGAAGTGACCTAGTGGACCTGTTCTACCGTTGTTCTATGACCCAAGCATCCTCTTTGGCTCATGACCTTTAGAACATATGAGTCGCGAGGAGGTCAGGTCAAATTAGGTCGTAATGTGGAACCTTTTCTTTGGTATCTGGAATATGACCTGTGATGCCTGACCTGTGACCTCTGATATCCGTGCATCACAAGCTTTCAGGTCATAATCTAAAACCTTTTATATATCTGACCTTTGACCTGGGATACATGCAGAGCCTGACCTGTGAACTTTGACATGTTAAAGTCGCACAGCTCTCAGGTCAAATGAGGTCACAGTTAACAGCTCCTTGCTGTAATCGGTCTCTCCTGATCTTTGTTTTGTATCCCCAGTGGAAGAGTAAGTTCTACACACTTTCTTACAGTGGAAGGACTGTGGCAAAATCCCCAGTGGAAGAGTAAGTTCGACACACCTTCTTACAGTGGAAGGTCTGTGGCTAATTCCCAGTGGAACAGCGAATTCCATCCAGCTTCTCACAGTGGAAGACCTGTGGCTGATTTCCAGTGGAACAGGGAGTCCTACTCAGATTCTTACAGTGGAAGGACTGGCTCAGGTACGGAGCGAGAGAGAGAGAGAGAGAGAGAGAGAGAGAGAGAGAGAGAGAGAGAGAGAGAGAGAGAGAGAGAGAGAGAGAGAGAGAGACAGACAGACAGACAGACAGAGAGAGACAGACAGACAGACAGGCAGACAGAGTGTACACAAGTGGGACGCGACCATTTGACAATCGACCTGAAACCTTGTCTAAGTCCGTTATGTCCTCAGGCGCCACACACACTTCTCGGCGAGGTCATTCATACTGGCGGAGTAAAATCTATTCATAGCTTTTGTGGAGTTCCGTAGACGCGGGGCGAAGCGTAAAGCTACAGTACATAGTCTAGGGGGGCCCCACGACGTCTCCCTGGCCTGGGTGACGGGGCGAGGGAACGCGCACTGAGGTCTTGAGTTGAGGGGAAAAGGGGAGGGACTAGAGGCGGAGGAGGTACGAAAGGGAACTGTTCCAAGAAGTACAAGTTAGCTTTCTGGGTGAGGTAGTACTTTTAAGAGCGCACGTAACAGTTGCCTAGAACTGTCTTCTGTCATTTGTTTCGGCTTCGTGTGCTCCTGTGTGTCTCGTCTGATTCCCTACATTTTCTTCTTTCCTTCCACAGACAGACTTTAGATTTTCTCTGTATGTAGCTCTTGTGTCTCGTCTGATTCCCTACATTTTCTTCTTTCCTTCCACAGACAGACTCTAGACTTCTCTGCCTACTCGTATATTTCCCTTAGTTTCCTTCCCTAGGAAAATCTGTGACGAGTTGAAGATCCGGTGTGGGGCCTTACTTTTGCACCCGGCTGTATATAGTCCCCCAGTGTGGGCCTTACTTTTGCCCCCGGCTGTATATAGTCCAACATCGGCCAACAATAATGTTTATCTTTACCAATGTTTATATATACATCTGTCTGAATGTTTCTTCATGTGGTCTGACTATGTGTGTAGTTGTCCCAACGCCTGTGTGTGTGTGTGTGTGTGTGTGTGTGTGTGTGTGTGTGTGTGTGTTCGATCTCCACCTGTGTCTCGTTTTCTTTTGAGTGCCCTAGATTCTGTTCTCTGGGGGGGGGTGTCCTTTCCGTAAGGGTGTCCTTTCCTAAGTTTTAGGGCGTCCTGGGCGCCGTTTTCTATTGTGTCCTGAGTGCCGTTTTCTAATGTGTCCTGGGTGCCCTTTATCTAAGCTCTAGTGCGTCCTGGGCGCCGTTTTCTATTGTGTCCTGAATGCCGTTTCATAATGTGTCCAGGTTGCCGTTCTCTAATGTGTCCTGGGTGCCCTTTATCTAAGCTCTAGTGCGTCCTGGGCGCCGTTTTCTATTGCGTCCTGAGTGCCGTTTTATTGTGTGTCCTGGTTCCCGTTCTCTAACGTGTCCTGGGTGCCGTTCTCTAACGTGTCCTGGGTGCCGTTCTCTAACGTGTCCTGGGTGCCGTTCTCTAATGTGTCCTGGGTGCCGTTCTCTAACGTGTCCTGGTGCCGTTTTCTAATGTGTCCTGAGTGCCGTTCTCTAAGCTCTAGTGCATCCTGGGCGCCGTTTTCTATTGTGTTCTGAGTGCCTTTTTATTGTGTCCTGGTTGCCGTTCTCTAACGAGTCCAGGGTGCCGTTCTCTAACGTGTCCTGGGTGCCGTTCTCTAATGTGTCCTGGGTGCCGTTCTCTAACGTGTCCTGGGTGCCGTTTTCTAATGTGTCCTGAGTGCCGTTCTCTAAGCTCTAGTGCATCCTGGGTGCCGTTTTCTATTGTGTCCTGAGTGCCTTTTTTATTGTGTCCTGGTTGCCGTTCTCTAACGAGTCCAGGGTGCCGTTCTCTAACGTGTCCTGGGTGCCGTTTTCTAATGTGTCCTGGGTGCCGTTCTCTAAGCCCTAGTGTGTCCTGGGCACCGTCCTGTAAGCCCTCAGCAGCCGGTAGGAGGAGTGGCGGAAGACCCCTCCATCAGGCTACAAGAATATACACTTTAACCTCTTCTCGTTTTCTTGTCCACACTACGAGGCGCATATTTCACACACACACACACACACACACACACACACACACACACACACACACACACACCTGAACATTTACGTGACACGTCTCTTCCCTTTCTTCTGCCCCCTTCCCCAAAACCCTCCCCTTTCCCCTCTCTCTCTCTCTCTCTCTCTCTCTCTCTCTCTCTCTCTATCTATCTATCTATCTATCTATCTCTATCTATCTATCTATGTCTCTCCCCGCCCCCACACACACACCCACCCACGACCCACACACACACACACACACACACACACACACACACACGCATCCATGACCCCCTCTCCCCACACACACAACCCCACCCAACACGGCCATCTTGGGGGGGGGGAGGGTCTTATCAAGTTCTTTTGGGGGTCTTATCACGTTCTCTGGGGGTCTAATAACACTTGGGTTATCTTCACCTTTCCTCACGTATCGCCTGATCTGTTTAAGGCGGAGTGGAGGCAAACTCCACACCGCGCCTCGCTGCTTGGGTCTATGGTCACTCCTCTCTCTCTCTCTCTCTCTCTCTCTCTCTCTCTCTCTCTCTCTCTCTCTCTCTCTCTCTCTCACACACACACACACACACACACACACACACACACACACACACACAAACACACACAAACACACGTGCGAGCTCGCTCGCTCGCTCGCTCTTCCTCCTCAAGAGTCATTTCAACTTTCACGAACAAAATTCTAAGGTAATCTGGATTTTGCAGATTAATGGACCCGCTGGGGACAATTCGCGCAAGTCGGCCAGCGTTTGTTTGAGTTACAAAAACTTTTATGACCACATAAGATATAGTGGCGAGGCTACGCGCGCACAGACACACACACACACACACACACACACACACACACACAAGCGAGCCAGGGAAAGAAGAAGCGTTGAGGAGCCAACGAAACCTCGAAAGAAACATAATTAGTATTAGAAAAAAAAAAACACTTTTAATCTGCGCGTTAAGTATGTAATAAGCCAAATGATAATCAAAGTACTAAGAGAGAGAGAGAGAGAGAGAGAGAGAGAGAGAGAGAGAGAGAGAGAGAGAGAGAGAGAGAGAGAGAGAGAGAGGTTATTCGACGAACGACAGAAGAGTTCTAAAGTGAGTTTACTCTCATGGATCCGAAGGGCCCCAACTCTGCTGCTTCGGCTGGTGGCGATCAAGAGGAAAAGAACTCGCGACGTTATGTGAACACACGTGAACAGAAGAACACCAAGCTCTGAAGTAACTTCCGACGTTATGTGAACACACGTGAACAGAAGAACACCAAGTTCTGAAGTGGATTTACTATCGGAGATCCGGGAGGGGGCCATCAACTACTACTGCCGCTACTGCTGCTACTGCTACTACCAGTCACCAGGAGCGAACTGACTTCAAAATTCCCTCAAAGAATCCAACATATGTGAGGAAGTTCCCTTGACGAAGACGGACCCTCCCCGCTTCAACCCCATGTGGTTCCGATGGCGTTTTCCCCCTCCCTCTGTACTCAAGGAGGACCGAGGAGAGACGACCTTCCCCCACTGATTAGAGACTGCATACACACCGAGAAGAGACGACCTTCCCCCACTGCTTAGCGACTGAATACGCTCATCCAGACCTCCGTCGGTAAGGCCAACGTCCCGGACGGGGCGCAGGAGATGACGAAGTCGTGGTAGCCAACGCGAGGCGACGCATGCCAAGCACCGTTGACGAGCGTGGCCAGGGAGGAAGGCACGAGACATCGAATCGGGAAACACAGAGAGAGACGATCTCTCGACCGACACATGTTTGATGGGGGTAAAAGAGGCTACATGATTCCTAGGAGAAGAGATCTTCCGCGTTGGATCAGCTGAATTTCTTCTACTTGTTATCACCTCCCCATTAGCCCCCTTCACTGAAGTTCCCATTTGCTCCCTTGTCTTACGCACTTTATTTACCTCCTTCCAGAACATCTTTTTATCCTACCTAAAATTTAATGATACTCTGTCACCCCAACTCTCATTTGCCCTCTTTTTCACCTCTTGCACCTTTCTCTTGACCTCCTGTCTCTTTCTTTTATAGGTAGAAGAACAACACCTTAGACAGAAGAAGAGAGGAAGGTGGACTGTTGACTTTATGATAACCAGAGGGCCTGTGGTGCTACATA
The DNA here is from genome assembly GCF_036320965.1 of Panulirus ornatus. NCBI lineage: Eukaryota > Metazoa > Arthropoda > Malacostraca > Decapoda > Palinuridae > Panulirus > Panulirus ornatus. The sequence continues at coordinate 57,734,347 of NC_092233.1, forward strand.
GTACAGAAGATCTATCGTGAATCTAATTATCTAACTTCAGGGCAGAGGTAGGGAGCATAAGAGATCGCGCAAATGAAGCATAAGAGATCGCGTAAATGAAACTGATCCAGCGAGGAGGGAGATGAGAACACACGTTAGGGTAGCTAGCCTGTTCCCAAAAGCTGGGTTTGAAGGGAACAAGTGAGGTTCCTCAGGCCTCACAGCTGGGACCATCTCTGTCTCTCGGAGGTCGAGATGGTAATTAGTCACAAGAGCGACAACATGTTTGTCAGAGTTATGGAAAGAAGTGGGAAGCAACAGCGCCTGTGAAATATCACCAAGACACTTACACAACATTTAGTATCGTCCGGGGAAGTGGCTAACGTAATGTGATTTGCGGGAAAAACACGTTCAAGAAGATGGAGGAAGATGTTTGATACTCCCCACAGTGAGGTGTACTACTACATACATCATCAGGGGAAGTATTTTACAACACTTATACTCCGTGAGGAAGACATACCCCTTGGGGGGACTGACATGGTGCCGAAACTTGTCAGCAGACCATCATGTGATAAGGATCGTGAGGGAGGCAAATTATATATTTTGGTCCGGAGGGACGCACCGTGAATGGTGTGCCAGACCTGAGTGGAATGAGTCATGAGGAGGGAAAAAGGGAAACACAACCCCCCTAACCCCCCCTCTCGATCGATCGAGCCCCTTTGCAGGTGAGATGTGAAAGATATACATATATATATATATATAAAGTTTCTTGAAGGTCAAGGAAAAGGTTAACACAGAGCACTTTCTTTCAAAAGCCAGAAGAACATCCAGAACGGGAGAGAACAGCTGGAAGGTAGGTCACAGAAATGAGAAGATGGACGTGAGGAAGTGTACGGAGGGACGTGAGGAGGTGTACGGAGGGACGTGAGGAAGTGTACGGAGGGACGTGAGGAAGTGTACGGAGGGACGAGAGGAAGTGTACGGAGGGACGTGAGGAAGTGTACGGAGGGACGTGAGGAGATGTACGTAGGGACGTGAGGAAGTGTACGGAGGGACGTGAGGAAGTGTACGGAGGGACGTGAGGAAGTGTACGGAGGGACGTGAGGAAGTGTACGGAGGGACGTGAGGAAGTGTACGGAGGGAAATGAGGAAGTGTACGGAGGGGCGTGTATGTGCGTGTGAGACAAGAGTACCTACCTACCTGCAGACAAATACTTACGAGTATTCATATACATATGTATATATATATATATATATATATATATATATATATATATATATATATATATATATATATATATATATATATATATATATATATTCCTATGAGTCCACGGGGAAAATGAAACACGATAAGTTCCCGAGTGCACTTTCGTGTAATAATCACATCATCAGGGGAGACACAAGAGAGAAATATAACAGTCAGTTGATATACATCGAGAGATGAAGCTGGGATGCCATTTGGTAAAGATGCGATTGTCCAAGACATATATATATATATATATATATATATATATATATATATATATATATATATATATATATATATATATATATATATATATCGACCAGACCCTTAGGAAGATAACGAACACCTTGGTTGACTGCAGACCAAATTGCCTCGACCAGGATCGAACCCATGGGCAGTCGGAGGCCCACCACTTACACCTATACTACCAGACAACCCCCTGACCTCCACCTTCCCCTGGTGTTTGAGATAATTCTTCAGGTCACATACTCTCTTACTCTATGGCCCATGGATTTCACTGGCGGAATATATGCCCCATGGATTGTGCTGGGTAAAACATGGAACGACCTTTTCCACATTTCTTGCACGACATTCGTTCAGGAGCTTTTGGTATATTTAAAGGGAAAAAAAAAAGGATTGTAGATTTAATCACTCTATTTCTTCCCATATGTGAAATTTATTTTCAGAGCATTCATTTGTTTTCATTGTACGTTTAATAAGTATTTCTTCCCATATGTGAAATTTATTTTCAATACATTCTGTTGTTGTCATTGTACATTTGATAACTATTTCTTCCCAAATGTGAAATTTATTTTCAGTGCATTCACTTACTGTCCTTGTACATCTAATAAGTATTTCTTCCCATATGTGAAATTTATTTTCAATACATTCTGTTGTCGTCCTTGTTCTTGCTGGTAATACAAACAGATTTCTCGTCTTCTCTCTAAACGAATTAATTGTACATTTTCCTTTATCATTGCACGACAGCTCATGTCCTCAATCCTCTTACTTACACTTGTAAAGTGTCTCTGAATTCTTCTTAGCTTATGTGTTTCATCTCGTTAAGTTTGTGTACAAACACAGCACCCGTTCTCTATCTTACTTCCTCAGTATCAAGTGGCCCTAGTCATCATCGCCTCTCTCTCGTAGGAATGAGTTCTCATTATCATACCTGGCATTTAACCCCTTTCCCCCCTTTCGCCCTCCTACAGGCGCTCACTGTCATTATTTCTATAGCTGTTCGGTGTCTTATTTTTTTTACCCAGATTGATCTTCAACAAATGCCATTAACTTCTCTTTCCGCCCAGGAATATAAAGGAAAAAAAAGAAGAGAGAGACATCCACGCCCTTTTTACAGAATCTCTTTGTCTTCTGATCGCATTATTTCAGTAATTCCCCGTTTGACCTGTTTAGCATATTACTATATTCTGTATCTCATTATCAGAGAGAGAGAGAGAGAGAGAGAGAGAGAGAGAGAGAGAAAGAGAGAGGGAGAGAGGTACAGAGAGAGAGAGAGAGAGAGAGAGAGAGAGAGAGAGAGAGAGAGAGAGAGAGAGAGAGAGAGAGAGAGAGGGAGGGAGGGAGAGGGAAAGGGAAAGAGATATATTAATGAGGTCAGGACAGAGAGAGAGAGAGAGAGAGAGAGAGAGAGAGAGAGAGAGATAGAGACCACTGAGGTCTGATCATAACCATTATTAAACACGGACGCCAAAAAGAGGGAGAGGAAAAAAAAAAAGAGCGCTGAAATATGCAAAAAAAAAAAATAATCACAAAAAAACGAAAAAAAAAAAACAAGAGAAGTTACGGTAAAGCAGAAGGGAGGGAGGGGGGAGGGAGTGATGGGGGTGATGCGGGGGGTGTATGTGAAAAGGGGGGGAACCGCCCAACCATTTCTCAAGTATTACACACAGTTTACCCGGATCCTTGATTAAACCCCCGCGCGTTTCATTTCGAATAATTAGAAAATTAGTCCCACGCTGGCCACGCTGACGAGGGAAGATGCCCAAGTTTTTGCATAGGTAATGAAAGAGTCGACAGATGGCGCGCGCGCGCCCCGCGCGGGGGGGGGGCCGGCCGCCCGCCCAAACAACCCACCCCCCGCCCCGCGCCCTTCCCTTCCTCGCTTCTAGCCTCTAATGACTGGCGGGCGACCGAGGGCATTACAGTCATATCGTGTCTCATCCGTGGACGCTGCCATGCCCCACAGACACGTGTGGACGAAGGTCGGGTGGACGAGGGGCGGGTGGACGAGGGGCGGGCGGTCGAGGGGCGGGTGGTCGAGGGGCGGGTGGTCGAGGGGCGGGTGGACGAGGGGCGGGTGGACGAGGGGCGGGTGGTCGAGGGGCGGGTGGACGAGGGGCGGGTGGACGAGGGGCGGGTGGACGAGGGGCGGGTGGTCGAGGGGCGGGTGGACGTGGGGCGGGTGGACGAGGGGCGGGTGGACGAGGGGTGGAAGGAATGCGTCCGTCTACGCAAAACACGTAGACACGGGCGTAGACAGGGGTGTGTTTTTGCCGGACGGCGAAGTGTGGATGATATTGGGAGAGAGAGAGAGAGAGAGAGAGAGAGAGAGAGAGAGAGAGAGAGAGAGAGAGAGAGAGAGAGAGAGAGAGAGAGAGAGAGAGAGAGACAACAGACCACAGACGTAGATAAAGCAAGCATCCCCATCATAATGTGAGTCACTCGAACTTATAACTTCATTCATAGTGTGAAGTGCGCCCACACAATGATCATACCATAGACTGGAAGCGAAGGAAGTTCCAGGGGGAAAAGTTGACTTTTGATCCCCCATTGAGTTATGTACCACGAAGGCAAAGCAAGACTAGGAAGAAAAAAGAAACCCCTATTGATTAAAAAAAGAAAATAAATATATAAATAGTTGAATCCCAAATGTACGTAAGTGATGAGTGATGTGGTAATATTACTTAAGAGCCTTCGGCACCGGAGGAAGACCAGAGACGGTGAGAGAGAGAGAGAGAGAGAGACAGACAGAGAGAGAGAGAGAGAGAGAGAGAGAGAGAGAGAGAGAGAGAGAGAGAGAGAGAGAGAGAAAATTTTCAGTGTGAATATCGAGGATGAGTCTTCGGGTCGCCAACGCACGAACTGTCTACGAATTGTAGGACGAAACAAAAAAAAAGATGATTCGAAAACACTGAAGTGAACCACCATCAAACATACGCTGCACATCTTGGAATATACAACCTTGAAAGAAATAGAAATACATACCCATGATAATCTACGTTTGAGAGCAAAAAAAAGGAGGAGATGAACACATCTTGGAATATACAACCTTGAAAGAAATAGAACTACATACCCATGATAATCTACGTTTGAGAGCAAAAGAAAGGAGGAGATGAACACATCTTGGAATAAACAACCTTGAAAGAAATAGAAATATATAAACATGATAATCTACGTTTGAGAGCAAAAAAAAGGGGAAGGGATGAATGATTTGCGTTTGAGCTACGCACGTCGCAAGAGAGAGAGAGAGGGGAGTTACGAGTAAACGAACCTACATAAAACCAATGAAATACATTAGAGAAAATAGAGAGGAAATATCAGACAATGATGATATACAAGAGCCTAGCGAAGAAACGGTAGGGAAGAAGAACGTCCCGCCAAGAACGACGAGGAGAGAATGGAAGAATTACGACATAAGAACAGAAACGTTCAAAAGAAACCTGGGCCGCGGGACAACAACAGTCCCAGAGGAACGTGACATTGGCGACTATGCCGTGTGGGAAGCGGCGGGAAAAAAAGGGGGGAGGGGGTGGTTACTGGCTATGACGGACCGAGGATGTCATGCGGGGTGAGCGATACGCGCCAGTCATGACCCAACCCCCCTTAAACAGCGAGAGACCTCAGTCATGCGCACTCGTACACAGTCTCTCTCTCTCTCTCTCTCTCTCTCTCTCTCTCTCTCTCTCTCTCTCTCTCTCTCTCTCTCTCTCAAAAAATGATTCAAGCTATAACCAATATTCACGAAGACTCGGAATCAGACATGTGTATTTTTTTTTTTTTTTTCAAGGTGGAGGGGGGCAGGCAGAGAGGGAGGGAGAGGGGGAGGTTTTTTTTGGAATGGGGGTGGGGGAGAGGAATGGAGAGGGAGAGGGATGGAAATCGCTCTCAAACCTCGTGTCTGAACGGGATTGAAACCTCTAATATATATAGAGAGAGAGACCCCAATCCTTCCATGTCTTGGGCTGGCGTGAGAAGTGAGGGCGATCATGCACACACACACTGTCTGCCACACCAGCTCAGCTGTCAACAACACACACCCTCCTCCTCCTCGTCCATCACCTCCACCTCTCCTCCTCCTCAATTCTCCTAACCACCCCGTCACGCTGAAGTAACGCTCATGGATTCCCTATTTCGTTTCTGTTATTAAACCTTTTGAGGCGAAGGAGGGAGGAGGAGGGAGGTAGAGAGACGCACACACACACCATCTCCTCCCCCCCCCCGAAACTCTGGCGGTTCGCGTTCACAAGTGATTTAGAACATTTTTCATGTTCTATTTACACCCTCCCTTCCCTCCTTCCCCACCAACGATATGAATTTCATTAAGGTCACTTTTTGCGGGACTAATGTAATCACTAAGTAATCCTCTACGAAGCTTGAGTTACATGCCCCCCAAAAAAAATGCGATGACAGCCAATTACATTCCAAAATAGTTATAACCTATTATTCTTTTTTTTAACTAAACCTTACCACAGCTTCCACTAGACTGCAGCTTACCATGCACTAGACTCTTAACATAGCATCCAATGGATCCTTTTAACATAGCATTCTACCGAGTTCTAGCAAAGCACCCAGCAGAATCTATCATAGCACCTATTCGACTCCAGCACAGCATCTATTGATCTCTAACACAGCATCCACGGAGCTTTAACAGAGTACCCAGTGGGCTCTAACACAGCATCTACGTCCTTAGCATAGCCTAAGGACGTAGTGCTCAAAAGGGTCGTACCGTTGTGCTCAAGGGTCGTCCCGTTGTGCTCATGGGATGTACCGTTATGCTCAAAGGTTGTACCGTTGTGCTCAAGGGTCGTCCCGTCGTGCTCATGGGTCGTACCGTTGTGCTCATGGGTCGTCCCGTTGCGCTCATGGATCGTACCGTTGCGCTCATGTGTCGTACCATTGTGCTCATGGGTCGTACCGTTGTGCTCACGGGGTTAGAACAAATGAGCACCGTTTCGCCACTTAAAAATGTTGAGCAACAGTCCCCCAACAGTAAATTCCCGCTGACCAGCAATACTGTAACATTAATTTCGGAATCGTCATGTTATGTCCATTTGGACCCAGTGTTATTAACGTAATTATCATTATCATTATTACATCTATAAACTGCCCTAAACTCCCAAGTAAATGACGACTTCATTTTCCTATTTCTTTTTTTATTTTTTCTCGCATTTAGCCCGTGTGTGTCAGTCTTGTTGTTTAGAATAGTTTCCCCGCTTCTCTTTTGTTTCCTAATCCTTCTTCTGTTCGCTGTTTAAGGAATTTGATTGTTACCCCTTCCTCTTCTTCAAGTCTTGCTCCTCCTCCTCCTCCTCCTCCTCCTCCTCCTCCTCTTCTTCCTCCTCCTCCTCTTGACCTTTCATCTTGAGGACCAGAGCTGCAGGAATCACTCCTGCAAGAATCCCTTTTGCATTTTAATTGACTTTCATCAACGGAGGTAAAAAGTCCCGTTTTCTTTGGTCCACTTCTTTAAGCAAGCAGGAACGCTGGGGCTCCCTCCGCCTTCACCAGACAGAGACCTTATCCTCAGCTCTACGGCAAGACAGAGCAAAGTTTGGGGGGGTCTTCCACTCTCAGGGTGTGGCCTTCTTAGGTCGTATGGCTGGTAGGGTGCGTTGCTGGTAGGGTGTGTGGTTGGTAGGGTGAGTAACTGGTACGGTGTGGTGTTCGTAAGGTGAGTGGATGGTAGGGTCTTGTGGCTGGTTAGGTGGGTTGCTAGTAGGGTTAGTGGCTGGTAGGGTGAGTGGCTGGTAGGTTTAGTGGCTGGTAGGGTGAGTAGCTGGTAGGGTTAGTGGCTGGTAAGGTACGTTGCTGGTAGTGTTTGTGGCTGGTAGGGTGTGCAAAGTGGGAGAAATCGCCACCTTTTCGGTGTTCATCTCACGCAATGTACGACTGGAGGGTGACAGACTTGTATACATACAGAGCAAAGGTTGTGTGTGTGTGTGTGTGTGTGTGTGTGTGTGTGTGTGGACTGTGGCCCATGACAGTGAGACGGGTCTAAACCACCAAGACTATACTAGCCTCCTGGACAGCCTTCTTCAAGCAGGCCAGAAGAACGCCTCCCTATGGATGTGACAGTCCAACCGCTGCTGCACACGACGACGGAAGTGTGAGAGAGAGAGAGAGAGAGAGAGAGAGAGAGAGAGAGAGAGAGAGAGAGAGAGAGAGAGAGAGAGAGAGAGAGAGAGAGAAAGGGAAGAGGGTTGGTATTAATGCCTCCACCACTCCATGCGATGCAGCATCACAGAAATAATTAATCCCTTGAACTTTTCAGAGGCCAGGGGGAGGTTGCGTTGGCCTGGCGATGAATCACAGAGGGGTTCTCATGCACTGACAACGTCTTATGGCAAAGGATGGGGATTGAAGACGACCAATGGGGTTGAAGACGACCAATGGGGTTGAAGACGACCAATGGGATTGAAGACGACCAATGGGATTGAAGACGACCAATGGGATTGAAGACGACCAATGGGATTGAAGACGACCAATGGGATTGAAGACGACCAATGGGATTGAAGACGACCAATGGGGTTGAAGACGACCAACGATTTGAGGTTGGAGAAGGAGGGAGGGTGGTGGACGGGTGGTGGTATGTGAGAGGCTGTGTGGGGTGAGTGGGATGGGAGAGGAGGCTGAACTTACACTATGGCTGAACTTAAACTGGACTTACACACAGGTTGTGTGGTGTCTGTGGCACAGGTTGTGTGGCGTGAGCTTTGATGTGGGAGAAGCGGTTTTCATTGGTGTATGGTATGACCTGATTGTGGATAAAGGTTGTGATGTACCTAAGAACCCCTGGTTGTAGTCCCGAAAGACCTGAATGTTGTATAGGTTGTGAGGGGAGCGGGATGCACCGCCTACAACCCGTCAGGGGTTCAGAGCGTAGCACCGGAGTTATCTCGTTGTGTTGTAAGAGGTCCAACGGGAGGAAGGGCTCTGGTTGTGACTATGACAGAGGAGCTGAGGTTGTGATACACAAGAGCGGCTCCGGTTGTGACTATTGTAGTCTCGTGGATGATTCTGGTTGTGTTGTGAAGAGGTCCAATGGGAGGAAGGGCTCTGGTTGTGACTGTGACAGAGGAGTTGCGGTTACACACGAGCGGCTCCGGTTGTGACGATTGTAGTCTCGTGGATGATTCTGGTTGTGTGGTGAGAGGTCCAATGGGAGGAAGGGCTCTGGTTGTGACTGTGACAGAGGAGTTGCGGTTGTGATACACACGAGCGGCTCCGGTTGTGACTATTGTAGTATCGTGGATGATTCTGGTTGTGTGCACATTTGGGGAGAGAGAGGGGTTAACTAGACCCCTGTTGTTGCTGTGCTGTTCTTCACGAGAAAGCCAAGCTCAACACGCCGGTATGACCCAAGAGCACAACGCTTCCCCCCCTTTTCTTTCTCGGGTGTACGAGGGTCTAACCTTTGACCTGATCCTTTGCGAGTCAGGTCTAAAATCACGTCATCAAACCCGACGGTCATGCCATCTTGCACAAGGGTCGTCTCATCGTGCTCAAGGGGGTCGTATCGTCATGCTCAAGGGTCGTGCCGTCGTATACCAGGGATTAAACAGCTTCTAGTCGATGGGGGTGCCTGGCTGGAGACGCACTAGCGATGAATTCCAGTCATCGCTGAATCTGCGCGTTTGGCGTCGAGGGAACTTTCGTGTTTTCAAGATTCTACTTTACAGTTACGGTGTCTCCAACATATTCATTGGGACCCGGATTTACGTAGAACATGTCTCCAACACATTCCAAGGGTTCTGGAGTTACCTAGTGTCATCCACCGTATATACTATTCGTCCACCAGACGTATATACTATCGTCCACCAGACGTATATACTATTCGTCCACCAGACGTATATACTATCGTCCACCAGACGTATATACTATCGTCCACCAGACGTATATACTATCGTCCACCAGACGTATATACTATCGTCCACCAGACGTATATACTATCGTCCACCAGACGCACATACCAGGTGAATTATGACCTCGCAGCCAAGAATGCCAATTTCCTAGGGGAGAATAACTGTACGTAGAGCATGATGATGGCCCTTCAGTCAGCCAGAGGGTCGAGATACGACCAGTTTCAGTGTTCCTGCATCATTACGAAGGACTGAACTCTTGTACAGCAAGACGGGGGAAGTCATCACGGGACTAACGAGCAGTTCAACGAAATCTGAATTCAACTCACTCGTTTTGACCCAACCAGGAGGATAAACGACACATTTGTGATTGGGCCACTTTTCGCCTTTTTTTTTTTCTCTCTCTCCTGGCGCTACCTTCACTGACGAGGGAAACAGCGATTATGTGGTAGATTCGACCCTCGAGGTCTCGAGTCCAGCGCTGATGTTGCGACTCTTCCATAAAAGTCTCGTTGACGCCGAGTCCGACGGACAGCGAGACTCCTTCGTAGACTTTGGCAGCGACCTGCGACGCATGCGGGGGCGGGTTTGACGGTGCCTTTGTGTTATAAGGGACGGGTAGGGTCCAGGATCCGAGAGCCTTACTTTCTGGAGCGAGAGGGATATAGAAGTGACCTTTGGCGAAAGGTTTCCCAGTGACCTTTTCCCACGTGATATTGGTTGCTTTACGAAGTCTACCACTATGATTTATACATAGTCTACACAATGGGTCTTGCTTATACTTGAGTCTTATATATATATATATATATAAGTCAGTGGATTGAATCAAGGCATGTGAAGCGTCTGGGGTAAACCATGGAAAGCTGTGTAGGTATGTATATTTGCGTGTGTGGACGTATGTATATACATGTGTATGGGGGTGGGTTGGGCCATTTCTTTCGTCTGTTTCCTTGCGCTACCTCGCAAACGCGGGAGACAGCGACAAAGCAAAAAAAAAAAAAAAAAAAAATATATATATATATATATATATATATATATATATATATATATATATATATATATATATATATATATATATATACTGGAAAAGACCAAAATTGAACGCGTGATCAACTAAATTCCGTTCTTATCCACGGGGTTATGAAACACGATAAGTTGCCAAGTGCCCTTTTGTGTAATGATCACATCATTAAGGGAGATACAAGAAAGACATATAATTGTCAGTTGATATACACAAGACGTAGCTAGGACGCCAGTTGGTAAACAAGTGACTATCCGAATGGAAGTCGGGTGCATTTAAGTCTGGCTACAAGCGTATCATAAACTTATTATATGGACAAGAAGGGGAACTGTTTACAAATTCTATCAACAATAAAAGCTATCCAATTTGTATATACCTTCACTAATATCAAAGTTACAATTCTTTGTGTATTCTATAATAGAAGATTCAATGATATTTCTCTTGGTACAAGAGTTAAGAGTTAATAACTGAGATGGCATTACTCTAGTCAACACAATAGTCATACTTTTCAACATGATCAAACAAGGCATTACTATATTTCTGTTGCTTGAGTCTAACAGAAGATCCTTACCGGTCTGCCCAACTTAAAACTTATCACAATTTCTACATGGTACTCTATAGATGCATCCTGCAGAATTTGTGGTGAGTTTCTGATTACGATATTCTTTATAGTACTGTTGTTACTGAAGGTAAAAATTACATTAAAGGATTTAAGTAACATAGAGAGTAAGGTAAAATCATTACTAAAAGGGAAGAACTAAAAGGTTATTAGTGCCAAGGGGAGGTTTGGGTATAACTCTATAAAATCATTTCTCTGCCAATTTAAGGGATTTATCAATGAAAGGTCTAGGTTACTTTAACTTGGATTCAATTGAATATGTCTTCTCAAACTCACCATCAGTCAACTCTGGACTGCAAATACGTAATGCCCTAAGGAAAGTAAACTGGAATGATGATAATTTAACTCTGTCATGTTGAGCTGAGTAATAATGGATATATGAGCATACATTGGTAGGTTTTCTGTACATGTTGAAACTTTCATTTGTTTCCTTGCCTATGAATCACGCAATCTAAAAATGGTAACATACCATTATTTTCAATCTCTACAGTAAAATCGATGGAAGGTACTAAATTGTTAAGTAAAGGGAGAAATGTTTGTAAATTTTCATTTGTTGGCCAAACACAAAGAACATCATCTACATACCTAAACCAAATTGCATTAGAGGGTAAGATATCATATAGTAATTTTGTTTCAAAGAATTCCACGTAAAGAATACTTAATACAGGTGAGAGAGGGGTTACCCATTGCCGTACTAAATTTTTGAGCATAACATTCTCCGCTAAACTGAAATACTCAATCTTTTACACACAATTTTATCAATTCAATGAAAACAGACTTTGAAACAGGGAAATGAATATTTTCCAAGGCTTCAGTTAATATTCTAAGAGATATCAGATGCAGCTCTTGTGAACAGAGATGAAACATCAAAGTTAACCAATTTGAAATCAAAATCAACTCTGAAATCATGAAGTTTGTTAACTGAATCTACAACGTTCATGATATTAGAATTTGATATCTTTCCCACGAATGGGCTTAATAAAGAAACTAACCACTTTGATAATTCATATGTGATGGAGCCTATCAAACTCTATATGGGTCACCAGATGATAAATCTATGATACCCTTGTTGCCAAACATGAACGCACCCGACTTCCATTCGGGTAGTCTTAGCTACGTCTCTTGGTTGTGTATATCAAGTGACTGTTATATTTCTTTCTTGTATCTCCCCTGATGATGTGATCATTACACGAAAGTGCACTTGGGAACTTATCGTGTTTCATTTCCCCCGTGGACTCATAGAAACATATATATATATCTATATATATACATTTGACTCTATGCATCCGTCTTTTCCGTATAATTCCCCACTATATATATATATATATATATTTTCTGCCAATTCTTCCATCTATCTTCCACAAATCAACCCCGTCAACTGACACTGTTCCGAGTCATCTGGTTCGTAAATTATCTGCCTCAACCCTCTCCGTCATGGTCTGCATCTAAGTTTGGCCCTTTTTCCATTCATCCATCCAGCAGTTCTCGCTTCTTCGTGGCTTTACCAGTCTAAACCAACTTTAGCGGTCAATCTGTTTTCACATCCTCACTCGAAAGTCCTTTTCTCGAACACTCTTGTCGTTTTCCTTTATGCTTCGTTCAGGGGGGGTGGGGAGAGATGTTGTCCTATTCCCCTACCCCTTAACCCCCCCTTCCTCAAACCTCTGTGTTTCCCCTCATAAATGATTCTTGAATCTTGTATCTCTCTCTCTCTCTCTCTCTCTCTCTCTCTCTCTCTCTCTCTCTCTCTCTCTCTCTCTCTATCTATCTATCTATCTACCTCTCTCTCTCTCTCTCTCTCTCTCTCTCTCTCTCTCTCTCTCTCTCTCTCTATCTATCTATCTATCTGTCTATCTATCTATCTACCTATCTCTCTCTCTCTCTCTCTCTCTCTCTCTCTCTCTCTCTCTCTCTCTCTCTCTCTCTCTCTCTCTCTCTCTCTCTCTCTCTCTCTCTCTCTCTCTCTCTCTATCTCTCTCTCTCTCTCTCTCTCTCTCTCTCTCTCTCTCTCTCTCTCTCTCTCTCTCTCTCTCTCTCTCTCTCCTGACCTGCTGCCAGGCCTTTCCCCAACCTCCACACCCCACACCCCCACACCCCCTCGTCTTAGTCCGTTCCATTTGCTGTACATCCATTAGTGTCGAATGCCCTGGAAAGCGACGCCACGACGCTTCCCAACCATCCCAGAGGGAAGGAAATGGAAAAGGAGAGAGGAGGAGACAGGTGATGGAAAGGGGATGGAAGGGAGCTGGCAGAGGAGGAAAACAAGTAAGAGAAAAGCCCGGTTTTCAGCCGAAAGAGAAAAAGGAGCCAGAATATTCGTGGTTCTAAGCCCGCCTCCCTGTCTCTGGCGTGGCGTAGCATCTCCCCCTGTAATATGTCATCCCTGCCTCCATCCATCTTCCCCAACCAATGAGAACGCCCGTAGGGAAATCCACCTGCGACATCCTGTGATGTGATTGGTTAGCAATGTCCCTCAGACGAGCTCCAAGGTGAACGTTGATGTAGGGAAGAAAAATGCTATAGTCAAGCCAATGTTGACATGGGGGAAGGCTGGCAATCCCACAACAAGACGTGTAAAACATGCCTTCTTTGTCTGATCTATGTGGTTTAAGTACGTTCCTTAGACTCACTTCAGTGTTAAGTCTTTCAGAGGACAGAATACTTACAAAAAAAAAAACGTTTTGTATTGTACTGTATCGTGTATTGCATGGGCGACTTTTATTACAGCTAATTTAGTTACAGGGCTACAGCATCAACTGTTACGTATATACCAGCATGATGTAATTACCAATTTGTAATTACCTGTTTGTACAATATGGGGGGTGGAGGGGGGAGGAGGGAGGGAGGTCTACACTCGTGAGCCCCCCCCCCCCATCTCTCCAACAATCTCAATTATCTCTACTATCTCTGCATCTCCACTATCTCTGCTATCTCTTTATGCAAACCTATAATTCCTATATCCTCAATCACTCTTTTTTTTTTCTATTCAACCACTAATCGTATCCTATTCAACCACTAACCTTGTATTATCAAAGTACTCCCTTTCATATCATTTATAACAACCTTTTACAACATTTTGGCTTCTGGTTGTTATATACTTATCATGGCTCAAAGAACTGCTGTCTGACCACGTCCTCTACCTCGTTACCAAAATTTCTGACCACGTCCTCAATCTCGTTAACAAAATTTCTAAGGGCTGTGATCAGGTCACTCCTCACCCTTCTCTCTCTCTTCCCAGATGGGTAAGCTTTAATAAGACCCCTTAGTCTTTCCCTGTGACTCACTTCCCTTAATTCGGGTACCGTGTTTGTCGCCCTCCTCTGGACCTTCTCTATTAGCTCTTTGTGTATCTTTAACTGAGGTGACCAAAGGTGAGAGACCTAACCCAGATGTGGGCCAATGTAGGACGTGAACAGCTTGATGAATACTTCCTGTTTCCAGGGAACTTGGAATCATTTCTAACATTTTCCAGCAGACAGATGGTTTCCTTCGCTATTTTCCTAAGGTGGGACTCTAGCAATTTTGAGGATCTGGAGGTACAATTCCCTCTCCCACACGCAAGTTTCCTGCAGTTCATTTCCTGCTGGATGATACTCATAATAAGGCTCTCTCTCTCTCTCTCTCTCTCTCTCTCTCTCTCTCTCTCTCTCTCTCTCTCTCTCTCTCTCTCTCTCTCATTACTTCTACCCGGGTTGCATCTCATTCGCTATGTGTCAGACCAACTTATGAGCCTTCGCTAAGGCCAGGTCCTCCTGTACGCTCATGCCACCACAGTCCTCGTTTCTCACTTCCCTCGTGCCCCCTGCGTCATCTGCTAACATAGTCCTCGTTTCTCACTTCCCTCATGCCCCCTCCGTCATCTGCCAACATAGTCCTCGTTTCTCACTTCCCTCGTGCCCCCTGCGTCATCTGCCAACATAGTCCTCGTTTCTCACTTCCCTCATGCCCCCTGCGTCATCTGCCAACATAGTCCTCGTTTCTCACTTCCCTCATGCCCCCTGCGTCATCTGCTAACATAGTCAGACAGAAGAAGTCCATGCCTTCTGGCAAATCATCGCGTAGATCATGAACAGGCGATGGTTCCAGGACAGAACCCTGCGGCACACCAGTGGTTCGAATTCAAACCATTTCGAGAAGGCTCTCATGAATTGCATCCTGTGTTCGCCTCCAATCGGGTAATCTTCTTTCATTCCTGCCTGGTGGTTTAGCCTCTTAATGAGCCTCCCATGCGGTACAGTGCCAGTCCAGGTACAGACAATCTACCTAGTCTCCTCTTCTGTCCAATACTGAGCTCACTCTCTCGTGGAAATTGAGCTCACTCTCTCGTAGAAATCTGAGAGGTTCGTCACACATCATCACCTTTCCCCCAAAAATCGTGCAATTTGTCACATAGGCTCTGCAGTGGATTGTCCCAACTCTTCCAGCTTTTTCAGGCTAAATAAAACACATGAGAGAGAGAGGTAAACCATTACTGTGGTAGCATGTAAAGATATACATACATTAAACCTTTGGTATATGTCATAAGTACTCTAGCATTGTGTGTGTGTGTGCAAGTATATATATATATATATATATATATATATATATATATATATATATATATATATATATATATATATATATATATATATATGATATAAAGCAAGTGTTTAGTGTATATATCTCCGCATGCTGCAACAGCAAAGGTCTACTTCCTTCACGTGTTTTATTTAGTTTTAGCCCGAAAAAGCTTGAAGAGTTGGGACAATACAGTGCAGCTCTTGCACACCCACTCTATTGTCCCGGATCAGACCAGCCAGCAAGCACGCGGGCCATTTTGCAGTAGGGTTGCCAGTGAGGGACAGGCAGGCAAGCAGTCACAGTGCTTGGGAGGCAAGCACACGTCGGGAACAGTGGAGAGAAATTTGACACTGTTGTCTAACTTTGGAGACTTTTCCTGTCACCAAAGTGTTCCCTCTTCGGCCCCTTGAGCACGACGGGTACGACCCTTGAGCACGATGGTGCAACCATTGAGCACGACAGTACGACCCTTGAGCACGACAGTACGACCCTTGAGCACGACAGTACGACAGGAAATTTTGGATGCAAAGATTGATTTTACAAAATGGCATATGCATTTCGAAGCACTTTTTATATTCTATCTTAAGAGTATGATGTGAACACCTGTTCATGCAATGCAAGAAAGAAACACGTGAGTAAGAAAGACAAGTGTCTCAGGATTACTATATATATATATATATATATATATATATATATATATATATATATATATATATATATATATACATAACTCAATTTGAAATCCTCGTCCAACCCGAGCCACTTTGTCACGAATTAATATTAAAAGAGATTATCAAAAGTAATAAGCAAATAATTTCAGTCTGGCTGAAACAATAAACTACTAAAGAGATTCAGTATATATATATATTTTTTTTTCCACCTCCGGTTACGCCTTTGATGATCCACGATTGCCACTAACTTTTTGTCTCAGACTGTAAAACAAAAAATGTGTTTCCAATTCTAGACTCCACTGCTAACCTTCTGGGTTCGGATCCAGCCTCTGATATTTCACTCTAAATACAATATACAAAGAGAGAGAGAGAGAAAGAGAGAGTCGAAATTTGTCATTAAAAAGTAATTAGGGAACCAAGTCATGTTACCTTTTCATTACGCAACCCAATTATGTTTTGATAAGATAATCTGGTAATGATGATAATGTTTGAATTAGGAGATTAATTAGGGGGGGATAGACTAAAAGGGGGGGGGAGCCTACGTCAGCATTTGTCCAGTGGAAGTCCCACTGTGAAAGGGTTGTAAGTAAGGCCACTTACTAAATCTTGTGGGGGTGGAGGTGGGGATGAAAGTATCTTTACTGGACTATCTCAATAAGTCTCTATAATACGACACTTTTATAATTCCATAAGTCTCTATAATACGACACTTTTATAATTTGATAAGTCTCTACAATATGACACTTTTATAATTTAATAAGTCTCTACAATACGACACTTTTATGATTTAATAAGTCTCTATAATACGACTCTTTTATAATTTAATAAGTCTCTACAATACGACACTTTTATAATTTAATAAGTCTCTACAATACGACACTTATATAATCTAATAAGTCTCAGTAATACGACACTTTTATAATCTAATAAGTCTCTATAATAATAAGGCTCCTCCCATTGAAGTCTAATTACCGAGACTTACATCTGAGGCTGGAAAGGGGGAATCATAAAGTCTCCCAGGAGTAAGAGGGGTTTAAAGAGCCTCCTAGCGGAAAGAGGGCTCAGCTGAGCCTCCCAGGAGAAAAGGTGGGGGCTCAGCTGAGCCTCCCAGGAGAAAAGGTGGGGCCTCAGCTGAGCATTCCCCTAGGAGCAAGAAAGGTCAATTAATCTCCTTTAAGCAATGTTAAGAGCAATTATCCTCAAGTAACAGAAGGGATACAACCTTTGTGGACTCCCGTGGTGTTGTGGTTAGCGATCCTGACCGTGACGCATTCACGGGCCAGGCCCAGGGTCGAGTGTATATTTCATCTTTTAACTGGGCCTGAATGATTGTATTCTCAGTAATGAATAATCGTTCTGCTGAAACGTCAGGTCTTTCAGTGTAAAATCGGATGAAATACATGACGAAAACAAACGACTTTGGCCTAACTTTCCGATGCTCATGTCACTCGTTTCTGTAATAGGTCTATTAAAATACTGTCATATTACGTTGATATTCTATTCATATCTGCTTGATATGATACATTCACGGAAATGTAATGCTGTCGCTGAAATGACGTACGTATCACAGTGGAAAGTGGGATAAGATCATAATGAAAACAACAGACTTTCGTTTTCCCTCGTTATTCAAAAAGATGTTTCCGAAATCACTTTTCGAATGAGTTTCATTGAAGAAAAAACTGTTGTATTACAGTGATATTCTATCCTAATTGACTTCAATAAACACTTGGACGGAAAAACACAATATTTTCGCTGAAAGTACCCGACGTTTCAGTGTAAAGTGCCGTAATGATGAATGGTAAACTATTTACCTTCAGCGCTCGGTGATTCAGGCTCAGCAAACCTCAGTTTATGGAGCGTAGAGTGTTCCATCAGTGAGAATTCTCTGAAATGAGTTTTATATGCCAAAAAATATGGTGCTTTATTACCCTAATACGCTATTCCATCACCCTCAAAAACTTGGGCTGACCTATACTCGAGGCATATCAAAAATTAATGTTTTCTTGGCCAACAATGAGGGGTCGACCTATACACGAGTTAGACTTATAGACGAGTACATAGGGCATATTCTTTATTCAGCGTAGCCTATACCCTGTGCACTCAAATCTGATAGTTGGATGGACACAAAGGAAGCAAGACAATAGGAGCGTGAACACAATTTCAACGTACGGTAGTATTAAAAGCTACTTTGGAAGCGCCGTCGCAAAGGCAAAGCCGCCAGGACCAGGGCTGTGCCGCATCAATTAGACGGGACGTGTTTTTCGAATCGTTTTCAGCTAAAACGTTATACACACCCAACACTAATACGTCTCAAAGTTCGCAGGAGCGGCGGTTTATCCTTTCCTCTACTTCTGTTTACCTCAGATTCATAGTTTTGTTGATTACATACAACAATAACAGACGGCAAAGACAATATAGTAATAGTAGCAGTAACAGTAGGAGTAACAGTAAAAGTAGAAGTAACAGTAATAGAAACAGGAATAGTAATAGCAGCAGTAATAGTAAGAGAACATTATTGGTTATTAGTGGTATGTTATCATCCAATCTAGACCACATATCTAAGAAGCAAAGTGGAATCATTTGCTTCGGTCTGTTCCCCTCTTGCATTTACCCCGTCACATTACTGTTCTCATAACAGTTCCTTAAACCACCAAAATGTCCTGACGTCTGGAAAACATAACGTTGGAAATCATACTAAATGATGCAGTAAACACGAGGACACGGGTTCGACAATGGATTCACCCTATCTCGAACATGTAATCCCGAGTTTGAACTATTATTCCTTTAACTGCCGGACCGATACTTTTCCACTTCCCTCCATGTGAATATCACTCAATATCATATGAATTTTAAGTTACACTCTATCCTCTTCTATCATACCTGAAGCTCTCTGTTCGTCTAACCAGACAGAGGATGTCGCTAATTACTATTCCTTGATCACTTATCTCCATTCTCTTCATTAATGAAGAGGGGATTAGCTTCCACACTGATTCGGGCGCCTCCTGCTTCCATTAATCCCTTCCCGAATCATCGAATCACCACCTGAGCTGGTTCGAGCTTATCTCATATTCAAACAGGGAATCTCATACGATATGCGAGATAACTTCACGTCCTATGAATGTCGCGATATCCTTACTTCCTGTCAAAAATGGAGATGCCGTACCTTAGGGAATCCTCTGCAGGATCATTTGAGACTGACGGCTTTCAGTGTCCGCGACTCTTAGAGGCTAAAAGCATTCCTTCGTCAGTGACCCAGAAGGGTTCGAAGCAGTGTGTCTGCTTCATCGCAACCTGCCCCTGAAGCAATCAGCATTCCTGAATTGTAAAGGAGGAGGAAGCGATGCCCTTAATCCTTTTCCTGGCCACTCTCTCTCGAGGCCCTACCCCATTACTGTCACTTCCTGGCCACTGTCTCTCGAGGCCCTAACCCATTACTGTCTCTTCCTGGCCACTGTCTCTCGAGACCCTACCCCATTACTGTCTCTTCCTGGCCACTGTCTCTCGAGACCCTACCTCATTACTGTCTCTTCCTGGCCACTGTCTCTCGAGACCCTACCCCATTACTGTCTCTTCCTGGCCACTGTCTCTCGAGGCCCTACCTCATTACTGTCTCTTCCTGGCCATACTCTCTCTCGAGATCCAACCCCATTACTGTCTCTTGTTCAGAGACCTCATCTTCAGTGCCTTGTTTCTCCCATCTTTATCTCTCAGTCTCCACTAGCGGTCCCCCCCAGACCATAAGCTCATGGACGGCGCTCATGTGAGAAGACATGGAAGGAACCCATATATTCTCATGACCTCCGCACCCCAAGCAGACCATAACAGCTGCTATCCATCTGTCCGTATCATCGAACTCAGAAGAAAAAAACCCCAAACTGTCTTCGGAGGAGTAACATTTCATCGCCCACACGTTGGTCGTGCGCAAAAGAGAGACTCTCGACTTGTTCAATGTGATCCAACCCTTTATGTTAAGAAGGCGACGTTATCTCTGTGATTCAATCCTTTATGTTAGCAGACGACTTCAACATGGAAGCATCAGGACACCATCTTTGACCCAATAAGGGATATCATTACGACGAAATTTCTTCTTGTTCAGGACTGTAGCTGTTCTTCATGGAACACTCGCTCTTCACACATGGGTCGGTAACATTCGATTCATCTGTCCACAAAAATCTCATGATTTGGTTCTGGAAGTTCCAGTTATAAGACACTTTCTTGCTTCAGCGCTGTGTCCATTCCAATATATATATATATATATATATATATATATATATATATATATATATATATATATATATATATATATATATATATTGGAAGAGATCACAATTTTGCGCGTGATCGAGATATTCCTATGAGTCCAAAGGGAAAATGAAACACGATAATTTTCATTTTCCCCGTGGACTCATATATATATATATATATATATATATATATATATATATATATATATATATATATATATATATACATATATATATATACAGGTTCTAAAATTATCCACATTTTCAATAATAAAATCAATTTTCCTTGTTAGTTGCAACGTTTACCATACACCCAAAACCTTAAATTCCACGTCCCGTTTTCTCTCGTGTGTGATTGCTTATATCCCAGTTAATCTCTCTTGATCCCAGTGGTAATCCTGCTCGAGAGTTACGTAATTCTTACAAAGTCTGGAAAGTTTCTTCGCTGTCCATCCCGTACTTTGCGCGTTATGATGACTTACAAACGCACAGGTCATTACAAAAAAAAAATTAAAATAAAAAAATTGAGATCATTTTCATGAGAAAACATGTGACAGTCCTTGGCTTTCATTGACCCATGTCTACTGCGGCGAAAACAACAGATCCTCGAGGAGGAGAGGAGGAGGAGGAGGAGGAGGAGGAGGTGGAGGAGGAGGAGGAGGAGGAGGAGGAGGAGGAGGAGGAGGTGGAGGAGGAGGAGGAGGAGGGAAGAAAGTATACCTGTCGACCCGACTTCGTTGGGACTTGAGCTTCTTACATCCTCCACGATGGAGGTCGCACTCGATGATCCACTGACCATCTTCCACCCTCGAGTGTTAACCATGGTCCTTCCCTTCCTCCCTCTCGCCTCCTCCTCCTCCTCCGTGCTGCGCTCTCCCCTTCCCTCGGGGGAAAGTGTGTGTTCCATCCTCTCTCTCTCTCTCTCTCTCTCTCTCTCTCTCTCTCTCTCTCTCTCTGACGAGCCACGTCACACGACTATTTTTAAGCACAGGGCTCGTCTCGCTAAATGTGTGTGTGTGATCTCGCTTCCCTCCTTCTTCGTTCGCGTGACTTATTCTGATCGTACTTATTTCGTGATGGTTTTTTCCCCACCATCAAAGCTGGGGGTGCCCAAGAAAGCTTACTTATTTCGTGATGGTTTTTTTCCCCCATCAAAGCTGTGGGTGCCCAAGGTGGCTCTCTCTCTCTCTCTCTCTCTCTCTCTCTCTCTCTCTCTCTTCTCGCTCCTTAAAAGTCTTTCCTACACCGAAGACCACCCCACTGGACACAACCTTCCAATGAAGCCACCCCACTGGACACAACCTTCCAATGAAGTCACTCATATTTCTCAGCTCACCGAGGAGAAAGAGGAGGAGGAGGAGAACCTCCCCCCACCCTCCTCCTCCTCCTCACAACCTCTAACAAACCACCCGGACCACGAATCTAACTCGTTATATTCTGCTCCTTATGTAACGGTGTATATCGAAAGAGCACCATTTTCTTGCTTCGGAGACTCAAAACATCTTTTTTCTTTCCATTTTGGACCAGACATGACCTGAAAACTCCCAACCTCTTGAATCATATCCCTATTGCAATCTTCTTCCTCGACCCAATATCTCTCTTCTTCTTTTTTTTCTTTCTTTCTTTCGGACCACCATCTACCCCATCTCGCACAGAGTGAATACATCTCTATATAAACTCAAAAGGACAGGAAAGAAAAAAGAGAGAGAGAGAGAGAGAGAGAGAGAGAGAGAGAGAGAGAGAGAGAAAGAGAGAGAGAGAGAGAAGAGTGAGTGAGTGAAAGGAGGGGGGGGGTAAAAACACATATTTCTAAAATGTCAAGCCCTTTCTGTACTCCAGTGTCCGTCCACGCGTCTTTCTCCTGAGGCTCGATCTTGTACCATTAGGAGAGTCCTGTCTTTTCTCATATGTGATATTACACCCTGAGTTCGTGGGGGTGGTGTGGGTGGTGGTGGGGTGGTGTGGGGTGGGCAGGTGGGGGGTGGGTAAGGTTCCCAAGTCTTCGCATCTCCTCCCTCACTCCCCCTTTTTCGACAAAATTCTTATTACCGCCCCCCCCCCCCCCGTGATG